>NC_054478.1:2730644-2835644 GCF_017639515.1 Carcharodon carcharias | reverse complement strand
CCAAGGACAGACATGTGGGCAAGAGAGCAGGGTGGAGTGTTAAAATGGCAAGCGACAGGGAGGTTTGGGTCATTCTTGCGGACAGACCGCAGGTGTTCTGCAAAGCAGTCGCCCAATTTACTTTTGGTCTCTCCAATGTAGAGGAGACCACATTGGGAGCAACGAATACAGTAGACTAAGTTGGGGGAAATGCAAGTGAAATGGTGCTTCACTTGAAAGGAGTGTTTGGGCCCTTGGACGGTGAGGAGAGAGGAAGTGAAGGGGCAGGTGTTACATCTTTTGCGTGGGCATGGGGAGGTGCCATAGGTGAGGGTTGAGGAGTAGGGGGTGATGGAGGAGTGGACCAGGGTGTCCCGGAGGGAGCGATCCCTACGGAATGCCGTCAGCAGGGGGGTGAAAGGAAGATGTGTTTAGTGGTGGCATCATGCTGGAGTTGGCGGAAATGGCGAAGGATGATCTTTTGAACGCGGAGGCTGGTGGGGTGATAAGTGAGGACAAGGGGGACCCTATCATGTTTCTGGGAGGGAGGAGAAGGCGTGAGAGCGGATGCACGGGAGATGGGCCGGACACGGTTGGGGGCCCTGTCAACGACCGTGGGTGGAAAACCTCGGTTAAGGAAGAAGGAGGACATGTCAGAGGAACTGTTTTTGAAGGTAGCATCATTCGAACAGATGCCTCCCTCCTCCATCCCCACCCCTTTCTGTTTCTTCCCCCTTCCTTTTGTTTTTTCCAATAAATTATATAGATTTTTCTTTTCCCACCTATTTCCATTATTTTTAAATATTTTTAAATCTTTTCTGCTCCCCCACCCCCACTAGAGCTGTACATTGAGTGCCCTACCATCCATTCTTAATTAGCACGTTTAGATAATATCACCAACTTCAACACCTCTGTGTTCTTTTGTCTGTGACATCTTTTGATGATCTGCTCCTATCACTGTTTGTTTGTCCCTACAACCACCCCCCCCGCTCCCCCCACACACACACACACACCTTAAACCAGCTTATATTTCACCCCTTCCTTGGATTCACCTAGTTCTGTTGAAGGGTCATGAGGACTCGAAACGTCAACTCTTTTCTTCTCCGCCGATGCTGCCAGACCTGCTGAGTTTTTCCAGGTAATTCTGTTTTTGTCTTAAATATGGAGTTTGATGTTAATGAGGAACTCACTAGCACATGGAGTGATTGAAGCAAGTAGTCTGGATACATTCAGATGAGGGAGAAGAGGGATAAGCTGGTGGAGAGAGATAAAGAAAAGTAGATGCAGAAGGCTCATGAGCAGCATAAACATTGGCAAAGACAAGTTAGACTAAATGGAAGCAAATTACTGCACATGCTGGAAATCTGAAACAAGAACAGAGAATGCTGGAAAAGCTCAGCAGATCAAACAGAATCTGTGGAGAGAGAATCTGAGTTAATATTTTGAGTCTGATGAAGCGTCATATGGACTTGAAACGTTAACTCTTGTTTCTCTCTCCACAACCGCTGTTAGACCTGCTGAGCTTTTCCAATATTTTCTGTTTTTCTTTCAGACTAAGTGGCCGGCTTCTGTGCTAGACTTTCGATATAATGTCCTACGTAATGTTTGTGCATCTGTGTGTCTGTGTAATGTATGTTTTCACACAGAGTGTACGTCTGTCTATAAGTTAATGACCATGGCCTGAATTTTACCTTTGGCGGAAACACCTAATTGGCAGGTCCGGGAGTGTCCAGAAAACAGTCTGCTGGTCCTGATCGGCCCCGGAACACGATTTCACACTGGCTGGCCAGTTAATGAATGGCAGTGTGAAACGCGCACTGAGAGACTCGGTGCTGCCGGGGTGGGGGTGGGGGAAGGGTGGGTGATGTTTCTGTGGGTGGGGGTGGGGGAGGATGGGTGATGTTTCTGTGGGTGGGGGTGGGGGAGGATGGGTGATGTTTCTGTGGGTGGGGGTGGGAGGAGGGTGGGTGATGTTTCTGTGGGTGGGGGTGGGGGGAGGGTGGGTGATGATGTTTCCAGGGGTGGGGGTGAGCACTGAGAGAATGTCCCCTGAAGGCAGAGACCTTCCCAGGGAGCTGCAGGCCTGAAAAAGCTGAAATAAAAGTTTTAAACACTGAAGAAAGTGTCCATGCAACATAACCAATCACCTGAAAATATAACTGATTAAAATGCTGTCCACAGATACTTATTTTTATTTTATTTCAACACGGAAAGTTCTTCCTGCCCATGGATGAGGTTTGGTGAAAAGTGCACCGTCCGCCTGGCCGATTCTCCTGTCCGCCAAGCGAAACAAAATATCAGAGACAATCGAAGCTTTAATGGGCTTCAGTCCCCTCAGGGCGTGTTCCTGACTTTGGTGTGTGCCTGCTGAGTGAAATATCGTGTGACTACACAATGATATCGGGGCGCTCGCCTGACACCTTCTTATAGACGATGTTACAGTCGATCAGGCGGGGCGTAAGATTCTGCCCCATGTGTGGGTGTATACCTGGACGATTATAGGATCACACGATGATAAGAACTAGGAGCAGGAATAGGCCACTTGACCTCTCGAGCCTGCTCCATCGTTCAATAAGATCATGGCCGATCTGGTTGTGTATTAACTCCATTTTCCTGTCTGTCCCCCATAACCCTTGATTCTCTTGTCAAGAGAAGGTCTGTCTAACTCGGGCTTGAATATATTCAATGGCCCAACCCCCACTGTTCTCTGGGGAAGAGAATTCCACTGACTAACCACCCTCTGAGAGAGAAAATGTCCTCCTCACCTCTGTCTTAAATAGGAGACCCCTTATTTTTAAACTGTGCCCCCTAATCCTAGACTCCCCTCGTGAGGGGAAACATTCTCTCAGTGTTGACCCTGTCAAGTGCCCCCAGAATCTTACATGTTTTAATAAGATTCCCTCTCATTCTTCGAAACTCCAATGGATACAGGCCCAGCCTGTTTGATCTTTCCTCATAGGATAAAGCCCTTCATCCCAGGGATCAGCCAAGTGAACCTTCTCTGAACAGTTTCCAATGCAAATCTATCCCTCTTAAACAAGGTGACCAAAACTATGCAGTGTTCCCGGGGCAGAGATTTCCAAAAGAATGCAAAGGCTGCTTGGCCTTTTTGCCTGCCCGACAACCGTGAGGTTGGACGGGCAGCGGAAAATTTAAGTTAATGAGTTATTTAATGGCTTTAACAGGCCTTTCATTGTTGGCGGGCGTGCTGCCAACTCCGGCACACACACCGGCCAACCGAGTGGTCACATGACTGCGTGTTCGGCCAAGGTCAACACGCGTCATGTCACACTCGAGTGGGTCAGGCGCACGCCCACTCACAGAGCAAAGATTTCTGCCCTAGGTATGGTTTCACTGATGCCCTGTACAGTTGTAGCAAGACTTCCCTCCTTTTATACTTCATCCCCCTTGTGATAAACATTCCATTTACCTTCCTAACTGTATCTGCTCGCTAAAGTTTTGTAAATCATCTGCAGAGACATCCAGACCCCTCTGTTCTGCAGCATTCTGTAGTCTCTCTCTCCATTTAAATCATATTCTATTTTTCTATTCTTCCTGCCAAAGTGAACAACCTCACATTTTCCCACATTATACTCTATCCTCCAATTTTTTGCCCTATTACTGAACCTATCTACATCCCTTTGCAGACTCTTTGTATCCTCCTCACAACTTGCTTTCCGACCTTATATCATCAGCAAATTTAGCTACAGTACCAGTCTGTCCCTTCAGCCTAGTCATCAATATAGATTAGATATAGTTCAGGCTCCAGCACCGATCCCTGCGGCACTCCACTAGTTACAGTTTGTCAATCTGAAAATTTATCCCAAATCTGGTTCCTATTAGTTAGTCAATCCTCTATCCACGCTAATATATCACCCCCAATACCCTGAGCTCTTATCTTGTGTAGAAACTTTTATGTGGCACCTTATCGAATGCCTTTTGGAAATCCAAATACACCACATCTACTGGTTCCCCTTTATCCATCCTGCTTGTTACAGTCTCAAAGAACTCTAATAAGTTATTCAAACATGATTTCCCTTTCACAAAACCATGTTGACTCTGCCTGATTGTATTAGGATTTTCTGAATGTTCTGCTACTACTTCCTGAATAATTGATTCTAGCATTTCCCCAGTGGTAGATGTCAGGCTAACTGGCCTATAGTTCCTGCTTTCTGTCTCCCTCTTTTTATGAACAGAGGTGTTACATTTTTTTTTCAATTCAAGGGGACCATTCCAGAAGCTAAGAAATTTTGGAAGATTGCGACCAATGCATCTATTATCTCTACAGCCACTTCCTTTAAGACCCTGGGATGTAGGCCACCTGGTCTAGGGCATTTGTCAGTCTTTTGTTCCATTAGCTTTCCTAGTGCTTTCTGTCTAGTGATTGTGATTGTTTTAAGTTCCTCCCTCCCTTTTTTACCATCTGATTTTCAGTGATTCTTGGGATGTTTTCTGTGTCTTCCACTGTGAAGACAGATACAAAATACTTTCATTTCCTTGTTTCCCATTATTAACTCCCCAGTCCCATCCTCTAAAGGATCAATGTTACTTTAGCTACTCTCTTACTTTTTATACACTCCTATATATCTATGTATATTGATGCCTGTATCCCTCAACCCCACATATCAACTTTCTCCCCAAATCAACCAATCCCACCTATCCACTGTCCCCCAATATCCCTTAATCCCACCTATCCACCTATCCTTCAATCTCCCTCAATCCTTCCTACTGCCTTTTCCTCATATCCCTCAATCCCCATCTACCCATTTTCTCCCCATATCCGCTAATCCCACATTCTCCTCCTATCCCTCATTCCCACCCAACCACCCTCTCCCCATATCCCTCAATCCTACTTCCCACCTTCTCCCCATATTCCTCAATCCCACCTACCCACCTTCCCCCTGTATCCCTCAATCCCAACTCCTGCCTTCCCCCATGTCCCTTAATCCCACCTACCCACCTTCTCCCCGTATCCCTCATTCCCACCTCCGACATATTCCCCATATCCCTCAGTCCCACCTCCTACGTACTCCCCATATCCCTCATTCCCACCTCCTACATTCTCCACATGCTTCAGGACATGGACAGGCCAAATTCCATATGGCTCAAGTAATGGACAAGTACAGTCAGGGCTGAACTCTCTCATCACCCGGTTTCTGATCATGTAGGCACGGGTATGGAGGTAAGAGTCTCCATAATAAATATGGCCAACCACAGCTGGATGATATTTACTGGTAGAATTCAGATTCACCGAGCGACTCTCGCTCACAAATCTGATATGCAATATAACACCCTGCAATCCCATCTGTCACTAGAAACTCATTTAACTGTCTCCTGACCCCTCCCTCCCCTTCAATATCCTTCCCTGGTAACTGATTCTCTGCCAGTGAAAAAGTTTCCCTTGACCTCTCTCCTGAAGCAGTGTGTCCTCATTGGAAGCCTATTCCCAGATAAACTCAGATCGGGGTCTTTCCCTCTCTCTGATAATGGATCAATAGCCGATATGACTACAGGAGTCTCTTGTGTGGGCAGGACACTGCTACTTATGGACTAACTGTAAGAATATCATTGATGTATAGGCCCCTCCTCCCTCGCCGTGACAGGTTTGACTGATTGTGCTATCGGGCTAAGGAAAGTGCTACACATCCTCCTGAATGTTGATTGAGAGCTTGTTGGCAGTGCACTCTCAGTAATGAGAGAGCAGGGAGGCAGGAGCTGCAGAATATACTGTGTGTCTGTGTGTGTGTGTCTGTGTGTGTATGTGTGAGTGTGTGTGTGTGTCTGTGTGTGTGTGTGTGTGTGTGTGTGAGTGTGTGTGTGTGTGTGTGTCTGTATGTGTGTGTGTGTGTGTGTGTGTGTGTGTGTCTGTGTGTGTCTGTGTGTGTGTGTGAGTGTGTGTGTGTGTGTGAGTGTGTGTGTGTGTCTGTGTGTGTGTGTGAGTGTGTCCCTGTGTGGCTGTGTGTGTGTGTGTGTGTGTGTGTGTGTGTGTCTGTGTGTGTGTGTCTGTGAGTGTGTGAGTGTGTGAGTGTGTGTGAGTGTGTGAGTGTGTGTGTGTGTCTGTGTGTCTGTGAGTGTGTGAGTGTGTGTGTGTGTGTGTGTCTGTGAGTGTGTGAGTGTGTGTGTGTGTGTGTGTCTGTGAGTGTGTGAGTGTGTCTGTGAGTGTGTGTGTGTGTGTCTGTGTGTGTGTGTGTGTGTGTCTGTGTGTGTGAGTGTGTCTGTGAGTGTGTGTGTGTGTGTGTGTGTCTGTGAGCGTGTGAGTGTGTGAGTCTGTGTGTGAGTGTGTGTGTCTGTGTGTCTGTGAGTGTGTGAGTGTGTGAGTGTGTGTGAGTGTGTGAGTGTGTGTGTGTGTCTGTGTGTCTGTGAGTGTGTGAGTGTGTGTGTGTGTGTGTCTGTGAGTGTGTGAGTGTGTGTGTGTGTGTCTGTGAGTGTGTGAGTGTGTGAGTGTGTGTGTGTGTGTGTGTCTGTGTGTGTGTGTGTGTCTGTGTGTGTGTGTGTGTGTGTGTCTGTGAGTGTGTGAGTGTGTGAGTGTGTGTGTGTGTGTGTGTGTGTGTGTGTCTGTGAGTGTGTGAGTGTGTGTGTGTCTGTGAGTGTGTGAGTGTGTGTGTGTGTGTGTCTGTGAGTGTGTGAGTGTGTGAGTGTGTGTGTGTGTGTGTGTGAGTGTGTCTGTGAGTCTGTGTGTGTGTGTCTGTGTGTGTGTGTGTCTGTGTGTCTGTGTGTGTGAGTGTGTCTGTGAGTCTGTGTGTGTGTGTGTGTGTCTGTGAGCGTGTGAGTGTGTGAGTCTGTGTGTGTGTGTGTGTGTGTGTGTGAGTGTGTCTGTGAGTCTGTGTGTGTGAGTCTGTGTGTGTGTGTCTGTGTGTGTGTGTGTGTGTGTGTGTGACTGGGAACAGGCCAGATAAGAGCACATCCAGCTTCCTGCAGATTTAATGCCTGGATTACCTTTATTACTTCCCTATTTTTTTCTCTTTATCGCTCTCTCTCACATTAGCAGCTTGATGGATGTTTTTTTCAGAATATCGCTGCACACTCCCATTTTAACCCATTCCAACCCAGAAGGCAAAAATCGTTCAGACCAGTGATTTCCCAGTTTTTACTGGGTTTTTTTTCCTTCTGGGAACCTTTACAACATTTACCTCAACTTTTAATACTGGCTTGGTCCTCATGTTGAAATCCCTCCATGTCCTCATCCCTCCCTACCTGTACCTCCTCTAGTCTCACAGCCCTCTGAGATATCTGCACCCCTCTATTTTGGCCTCTTGTGCCTCCTTGGTTCCCATCGCTCAGCATTGATGGCTGTTCATTCAGCTGCCTGGGCCCTAAGCTCTGCAATCTCCTTCCTGTCCACTTTCCTACTTCTCTCTCCTCCATAAAACCTGCCTCCTTGACCCAGCTTTTGATCACCTATCCCTAGTATCTCCTTATGTAACCCAGGGTCAAATCTGTGTCTTCATGACAGACCTGTAAGGTTCCTGGGGGTGTTTTACATTTTAAATGGTATGTATAAATACAATTTGCTGTTGTTTAAACCTCTTCATGGCATCATTTAATAGAACAGCTCCAGTAGAGGCCATTCAGCTCATCGAGTCTGTGCTGGCTCTTTCAAACTGCATCCAGTGTGTCCCACCCCCACTTTTTCTCCATATCACAGGAATCTTCCTGCTTCAATTATTTAGCCAATTTCATTTTGAAGGATATTATTGAATCCATAACTTTGAACTTTCAGGCAAAATTTTCCAAATCCCAAAACTCATTTGTAAAAAAAAACTTTTCCTCCTATTTCCTGGTTCTTTTCCTAATCATCTTCAATCTGTGTCCTTCTGGTTACCCACCCTCCTGCTACTGGAAACAGTTTCTCCTTATTCACTCTATCTAAACCCCTCATGATTTTGAATCGTTGTATTAAATCTCCCCCTTAACCTTCTCTGCTCTAAGGAGAATAATCCCAGCTTCTCCAGTCTCTCCACATTAACTGAAGTCCCTCATCCCTGCTCCCATCCTGGTAAATCTCTCTCCGCACCCTCTCCAAGGCCTTGATGTCCTTCCTAAAGTGTGGGACCCAGAATTGGGACACAATCCTCCAGCTGGAGCCTAACCAGTGATTGATAAAGGTTTAGCATAAATTCCTTGTGTTTTCCCTCTATTCTTGTATTTATAAGGCCCAGGATCCCAGGTGCTTTATTCGCCGCTTTGCTAACTTGTCCTGCCACCTTCAGAGATTTGCGCACTGATGCCCCAGGTCTCTTCTTCTTGCACCTTGTGTCTAGTGAACCCATGTGAGTAATGAACATTTGTGTGAGGGAGTCACAGATGCTGAAGGTGGTTACAATGAAATCACACACCAAGGACAGGCGTGTGCTGGAGTCACACATAAAGGACAGAATCTTTATGATATTGAACTGTGAGTGTCTGTTGAAGCTGACATCATTGACCTGCTTTTCCCATTTTCAAAGAATGAAGTAAATGAAGCAACAAATCCTGAAATCTCACAGAGTTGAGGGAAGAAAAAGACTTTGTTCATCTGTAAAAACAGCTGCTTATTTTAGCAGGCCCACGATTGACTCTGGGACTAACAGTCACTAAATATCTTCACAGTATCAAGTGGCACAATATGGTCACAGTAACCGTCAGAATCCGTTCACATTAAATCTTCAATGAGATGCATCAGTGCATAAGAACTAACATTTAATACATTCCAAACGTATCGACCAGAGACAATTGATGAGTTTCATCTGCAGTTAGCGTTCAACCCCTGGGGACTGAGTGTTCATCCAGTGATACTCCAGCCTGTGTTGAGTAATCTGATCTTAACTAGTCTGGTTCTCAGCCCCCCAAGCACAGTGCAGGAGAGGCCCAGGCTCCGGCCTGTGGTACTGAACCCCCCACACACACACAGCGCAGGAAAGGCCCAGGCTCCGGCCTGTGGTACTGAGCCCCCCCCCACACACACACAGCGCAGGAAAGGCCCAGGCTCCGGCCTGTGGTACTGAGCCCCCACACACACACAGCGCAGGAAAGGCCCAGGCTCCGGCCTGTGGTACTGAGCCCCCACATACACACAGCGCAGGAAAGGCCCAGGCTCCGGCCTGTGGTACTGAACCCCCCACACACACAGTGCAGGAAAGGCCCAGGCTCCGGCCTGTGGTACTGAACCCCCGACACACACACAGTGCAGGAAAGGCCCAGGCTCCGGCCTGTGGTACTGAACCCCCCACACACACACAGCGCAGGAAAGGCCCAGGCTCCGGCCTGTGGTACTGAGCCCCCCCCCACACACACACAGCGCAGGAAAGGCCCAGGCTCCGGCCTGTGGTACTGAGCCCCCACACACACACAGCGCAGGAAAGGCCCAGGCTCCGGCCTGTGGTACTGAGCCCCCACATACACACAGCGCAGGAAAGGCCCAGGCTCCGGCCTGTGGTACTGAACCCCCCACACACACAGTGCAGGAAAGGCCCAGGCTCCGGCCTGTGGTACTGAACCCCCGACACACACACAGTGCAGGAAAGGCCCAGGCTCCGGCCTGTGGTACTGAGCCCCCCACACACACAGTGCAGGAAAGGCCCAGGCTCCGGCCTGTGGTACTGAGCCCCCCACACACACAGCGCAGGAAAGGCCCAGGCTCCGGCCTGTGGTACTGAGCCCCCCCCACACACACACAGCGCAGGAAACGCCCAGGCTCCGGCCTGTGGTACTGAGCCCCCACACACACACAGCGCAGGAAAGGCCCAGGCTCCGGCCTGTGGCACTGAACCCCCCACACACACAGTGCAGGAAAGGCCCAGGCTCCGGCCTGTGGTACTGAACCCCCCACACACACACAGTGCAGGAAAGGCCCAGGCTCCGGCCTGTGGTACTGAACCCCCCCCCACACACACAGCGCAGGAAAGGCCCAGGCTCCGGCCTGTGGTACTGAGCCCCCCCCACACACACACAGCGCAGGAAAGGCCCAGGCTCCGGCCTGTGGTACTGAGCCCCCACACACACACAGCGCAGGGAAGGCCCAGGCTCCGGCCTGTGGTACTGAGCCCCCCCACACACACAGCGCAGGAAAGGCCCAGGCTCCGGCCTGTGGTACTGAGCCCCCCACACACACACAGCGCAGGGAAGGCCCAGGCTCCGGCCTGTGGTACTGAGCCCCCCACACACACAGCGCAGGAAAGGCCCAGGCTCCGGCCTGTGGTACTGAGCCCCCCACACACACACAGCGCAGGAAAGGTCCAGGCTCCGGCCTGTGGTACTGAGCCCCCCACACACACACAGCGCAGGAAAGGTCCAGGCTCCGGCCTGTGGTACTGAGCCCCCCCCACACACACAGCGCAGGAAAGGCCCAGGCTCCGGCCTGTGGTACTGAACCCCCCCACACACACACAGCGCAGGAAAGGCCCAGGCTCCGGCCTGTGGTACTGAACCCCCCACACACACAGCGCAGGAAAGGTCCTGCCTAGTCCCAGTCCTAGGTCTGACTGAGCTATTGTGAGAGGGAATAAAGAAACAACAGATAGATTAGTTAGCTAGCTGGTTAGTCTATTAGTCAGTATGTTAACTGTAAAGTTAACTAGTACTCTGGGGGACGTTTTAACATAATTTGGCGAGAAGATGGTGGTCAACACCAGGGTGAAACTATAAAGAGAAATAAGATGCACAGAGCACTGAGAGAAGCAAATAACATGAATTCTGGAATGTTCCAAAAGGATAGAAATGTGAGACAGTCCATGAGGAGTTGGGAGTGTATACATGAACACAACATGGTGAATAAGGTTGGGGAGCCATAGGCCTAAGTCATCACATGCAATTATGATATATTAATAATACCAGAGCCTGGTTCAAAGAAAGGGAGGATTATGCATTTAATATTCCCAGTATTGAGGAAGGATAGGGCTGGGAAAACAGAGGGGCAGGGCTGACAGAGCTAAACTACCAAAACATAAAGTCATAGACTGGTTACAGCACAGAAGGGGGCCATTTGGCCCATCGAGTCTGTGCTGGCCATCTGAAGCAGCAATACACCTAGTGCCAATCCCAGCCTTCTCCCTGCACCCTCACATGCTTTTTCCCTTTTCAGATAAGGACTCAATTCTCTTTTGAAAACCTCAGTTAACTCTGACTCCATCACACTGTCTGGCAGCACATTCCAGATCCTAACCACTCGCTGTGTGAAGAAGGATCTCCTCATTTCGCCTTTCCTTCTTTTATAATTACCTTAAACCTGTGCCCTATCGTTCTCATTTCATGAGTGGGAACAGCTTCTCCCTGTCTACTCTGTCCAGCCCCCTCATGATTTTGAACAATCTATCAAATCTCCTCTCAGCCACCATCTTTCCAAGGAGAACAGCCCCAATCTCTCCAAGCTTTCTTCATAAATGAAGTTCCTCATCCCTGGAACCATCCCTGTGAATCTTTTCTGCACTCTCTCTAATGCCTTCACATCCTTCCTATAATGTGGTGTCCAGAACTGGACACAATACTCCAGCTGAGGCCAAACGCTTACGCAATCTAACACAAGTTCATCATAACCTCCCTGCTCTTGTACTCTATGTCTATATTAATAAAGCCTAGGATACTGTACACTTTATTAACCGCACTCTCAACCTGTCCTGCCACCTTCAATGAGTTATACACATATACACCCAGGGCCCTTTGTTCCTCCACCCCCTTCAGAATTGTACCCTTTATTTTATATTGTCTCTCCATGGTCCACCTACTAAAATGAAGCACCTCACTGGTCTCTGCATTAGATTTCACCTGTCCGCTCATTCCACCAACCTGTCTGTGTCCTTTTGAAATTCAACACTACCTTCCTCATAGTTCACAACGCTCCCAAGTTTTGTGTCCTCTGCAAATTTTGAAATCATGCCCTGCACACCACAGTCTAGGTCATTAAATTATATCAGGAAGAGCAAGGGTCCCAATACTGACCCCTGGGGAACTCAACTACCAACCTTCTTCCAGCCGGAAAGATGTCCATTAACCACGGCTCGCTGCTTCCTGTCACTCAGCCAATTCCATATCCATGGGCAGGATTGTTACCAGGTTGGACAGACATGGTGAGCGGGTACAGTGGGTGGACACGGTGAGGGGGTACAGTGGGTGGACATGGTGAGCAGGCATGGTGGGTGGGCACGGTGGGTGGGCACAGTGAGTGGGTGCAGTGAGTGGCAATGGTGAGTGGGCACAGTGAGTGAGCACCGTGAGTGGGCATGGTGAGTGGGCATGGTGAGTGGGTACAGTGAGTGGGCACAGTGAGTGGGCACAGTGAGTGGGCACAGTGAGCAGGCACGGTGAGTGGGCACAGTGAGTGGGCACATTGAGCGGGCACAGTGAGCAGGCACGGTGAGTGGGCACATTGAGCGGGCACAGTGAGCAGGCACGGTGAGTGGGCACAGTGGGCACAGTGAGAAGGCACAGTGAGCGGGCACATTGAGCGGGCACAGTGAGCAGGCACATTGAGTGCGCATGGTGAGTGGGCAGAGTGGGTGGGCACAGTGAGTGTGGTATGGTGAGTGGGTATGGTGAGTGGGCACAGTGAGTGGGCACGGTGAGTGGGCACAGTGAGTGGGCACAGTGAGCAGGCACATTGAGTGGGCATGGTGAGCGGGCACAGTGGGTGGGCACAGTGAGTGTGGTACGGTGAGTGGGTACGGTGAGTGGGCACAGTGAGTGGGCAAAGTGAGTGGGCACAGTGAGTGGGTACAGTGAGAGGTTACGGAGAGTGGGCACATTGAGTGGGCACAGTGAGTGTGGTACGGTGAGTGGGCACAGTGAGTGGGCATGGTGAGTGGGCACAATGAGTGGGCACAGTGAGTGTGGTACGGTGAGTGGGTACGGTGATTGGGCAGAGTGAGTGGGCAGAGTGAGTGGGCAGAGTGAGTGGGCACAGTGAGTGTGCACAGTGAGTGGGCATGGTGAGTGGGTACAGTGAGTGGGCACAGTGAGTGGGCACAGTGAGTGGGTACCATGGGTGGGCACAGTGAGTGGGCACAGTGAGTGGGCAGTGAGTGGGCACAGTGAGTGGGCACAGTGAGTGTGCACAGTGAGTGGGCACAGTGACTGGGTACCATGGGTAGGCAAAGTGAGTGGGCACAGTGATTGGGCAGTGAGTGGGCACAGTGAGTGGGCACAGTGAGTGGGCAGTGAGTGGGCACAGTGAGTGTGCACAGTGAGTGGGCATGGTGAGTGGGTACAGTGAGTGGGCACATTGAGTGTGCACAGTGAGTGGGCACAGTGAGTGGGTGCCATGGGTGGGCACAGTGAGTAGGCACAGTGAGCAGCCACAGGGAAGGGGTACAGTGAGTGGGCATGGTGATCCGACACTGTGAGTGGGCATGGCCAGTGGGCACAGTGAGTGGGCAGTGAGTGGGCACAGTGAGTGGGCACAGCGAGCAGGCACAGTGATTGGGTGCAGAAAGCGGGCACAGTGAGTGGGCACAGTGAGTGGGCACAGTGAGTGGGCACAGTGAGTGGGCATGGTGAGTGCGTACGGTGGATGGGCACATTGAGTGGGCACAGTGAGTGGGTACCATGGGTGGGCACATTGAGTGGGCACGGTGTGTGCATGGTGAGTGGGCAGTGAGTGGGCACAGTGAGTGGGCACAGTGAGTGTGCACAGTGAGTGGGTACGGTGAGTGGGTATGGTGAGTGGGCACAGTGAGTGGGCACATTTAGTGAGTGCAGTGAGTGGGCACAGTGAGCAGGCACAGTGAGTGGGCACAGTGAGTGGGCACAGTGAGTGGGCACAGTGAGCAGGCACAGTAAGTGGGCACAGTGAGCAGGCATGGTGGGTGGGCACATTGAGTGGGCACAGAGAGTGGGTACCATGGGTGGGCACAGTGAGTGGGCATAGTGTGTGCATGGTGAGTGGGCAGTGAGTGGGTACAGTGAGTGGGTACAGTGAGGGGGCACAGTGAGTGGGCACGGTGAGTGCGCACGGTGAGCGGGCACAGTGAGTGGATACGGTGAGTGGGTACAGTGAGTGGGCACAGTGAGTGGGCACAGTGAGTGTGCACAGTGAGTGGATACGGTGAGTGGGTACGGTGAGTGAGCACAGTGAGTGCACAGGGTGAGTGGGCACAGTGAGTGGGCACAGTGAGTGGGCACAGTGAGTGTGCATGGTGAGCGGGCACAGTGAGTGGGCACAGTGAGTGGGCACAGTGAGTGTGTATGGTGAGCGGGCACAGTGAGTGGGCACAGTGAGTGTGTATGGTGAGTGGGTACAGTGAGTGGGCACAGTGAGTGCACAGGGTGAGTGGGCACAGTGAGTGGGCACAGTGAGTGGGCACAGTGAGTGGGCATGGTGAGTGGGCACAGTGAGTGGGTACAGAGAGCGGGCATAGTGAGTGGGCACAGAGAGCGGGCACAGCGATCAGGCACCGTGAGTGGGCACTGTGAGTGGCACGGTGAGTGGGCACAGTGAGTGGGCACAGTAAGTGGGCACAGTGAGTGGGTAGAGTGAGTGCGTGTGGTGAGTGGGCACAGTGAGAAGGCACAGTGAGTGGGCACAGTGAGTGGGCACAGTGGGTGGGCACAGTGAGTGGGCATGGTGAGTGGGCACAGTGAGTGGGCACGGTGAGTAGGCACAGTGAGTGGGCACTGTGAGTGGGCACGGTGAGTGGGCACAGTAAGTGGGCACAGTGAGTGGGCACAGTGAGTGGGCACAGTGAGTGGGTACAGTGAGTGGGCATGGTGAGCAGGCACAGTGAGAAGGCACAGTGAGTGGGCACAGTGGGTGGAGATGGTGAGTTTGCACAGTGAGCGGGCACAGTGAGTGGGCACAGTGTGTGGGTACAGTGTGTGGGTACAGTGAGCGGGCACAGTGGGTGGACATGGTGAGTGGGCACGGTGAGCAGGCACAGTGAGTGGGCACAGTGTGTGGGTACAGTGTGTGGGTACAGTGAGCAGGCACAGTGGGTGGACATGGTGAGTGGGCACAGTGAGTGGGCACAGTGAGTGGGCACAGTGCGTGGACAAAGTGAGTGGGCACAGTGAGCTGGCACAGTGAGTTGGCACAGTGATTGGGCAAAGTGAGTGGGTACAGTGAGTGGGCACAGTGAGTGGGCACAGTGAGTGCGCAGGGTGAGCAGGCACAGTGAGTGGACAAAGTGAGTGGGCACAGTAAGTGGGCACAGTGAGTGGGCACAGTGAGTGGGCACAGTGAGTTGGCACAGTGATTGGGCAAAGTGAGTGGGTACAGTGAGTGGGCATGGTGAGTGGGCACAGTGAGTGGGCACAGTGAGTGGGCACAGTGAGAGGGCAAAGTGAGTGGGTACAGTGAGTGGGCACAGTGAGAGGGCATGGTGAGTGGGCACAATGAGTGGGCACAGTGGGTGGGCACAGTGTGTGGGCACAGTGAGTGGGCACAGTGCATGGGCACAGTGAGTGGGCACAGTCAGTGGGCATGGTGAGTGGGCACAGTGAGTGGGCACAGTGAGTGGGCACAGTGAGTGTGTACAGTGAGTGGGCAGGGTGAGCGGCCACAGTGAGTGGGCACAGTGATTGGGCACAGTCAGTGGGCACAGTCAGTGGGCACAGTGAGTGGGCACAGTGAGTGGGCACAGTGAGTGGGCACTTTGAGTGGGCACAGTGAGTGGGCACAGTGAGTGGGCACAGTGAGTGGGCACAGTGAGTGGGCACTTTGAGTGGGCACAGTGAGTGGGCACAGTGAGTGGGCACAGTGAATGTGCACAGTGAGTGGGCACAGTGAGTGTGCACAGTGAGTGGGCACAGTGCATGGGCACAGTGAGTGGGCACTTTGAGTGGGCACAGTGAGTGGGCACAGTGAGTTGGCACAGTGAGTGGGCACAGTGAGTGGGCACAGCGAGTGGGTACGGTGAGTGGGCACAGCGAGTGGGCACATGGAGTGGGCACAGTGAGTGGGCACAGTGAGTGGACACAGCGAGCGGGCACAGGGAGTGGGCACGGTGAGTGTGCATTGTGGGTGGGAACAGTGAATGGGCACAGTGAGTGGGCACAGTGAGTGTGCCAAGTGTGTGGGCACAGTGTGTGGGCATGGTGAGTGTGCACAGTAAGTGGGCACAGTGAGTGTGCACAGTGAGTGGGCACATGGAGTGGGCACAGTGAGTGGGCACAGTGAGTGGACACAGCGAGCGGGCACAGGGAGTGGGCACGGTGAGTGTGCATTGTGGGTGGGAACAGTGAATGGGCACAGTGAGTGGGCACAGTGAGTGTGCCAAGTGTGTGGGCACAGTGTGTGGGCATGGTGAGTGTGCACAGTAAGTGGGCACAGTGAGTGTGCACAGTGAGTGGGCACAGTGAGTGTGCACAGTGAGTGGGCATGGTGAGTGGGCACAGTTAGTGGGTACGGTGAGTGGGCACAGTGAGTGGACACAGTGAGTGGGCACAGTGAGCAGGCACAGGGAGTGGGCACGGTGAGCGTGCATGGTGGGTGGGCAACGTGAGTGGACACAGTGAGTTGGCACAGTGAGTGGGCACAGTGAGTGGGCACAGTGAGTGGGTACGGTGAGTGGGCACGGTGATTGTGCACGGTGAGTGGGCACAGTGAGTGGGCACAGTGAGTGGACACAGCGAGCAGGCACAATGAGTGGGCACAGTGAGTGGGCACAGTGAGTGGGCACAGTGAGTGTGCACGGTGGACAGGCACTGTGGGCGGGCACAATGAGCAGTCATGAAGCCGAGCGCTGCCCGTGATCAGGTGCCGACATCGATTTCACCGTGACTGACCAATGAATGGCCAGAATGCAATGCGAGCGACAACGCTGGGTGGGGCCTGAGTGGGAGATGGTGAGTGCAGAAGTTTAGGAATTTTTAAAAATTCATTCACAGCATGTGGGAGTCACTGGCTGGGCCAGCATTTATTGCCCATCCCTAGTTGCCCTTGAGAAGGTGGTGGTGAGCTGTCATCTTGAACCGCTGCAGTCCATGTGGTGTAGGTACACCCACAGTGCTGTTAGGGAGGGAGTTCCAGGATTTTGACCCAGCGACAGTGAAGGAACGATGATATATTTCCAAGTCAGGATGGTGAGTGACTTGGAGGGGAACTTCCAGGTGGTGGGGTTCCCATCTATCTGCTGCCCTTGTCCTTCTAGATGGTAGTGGTCATGGGTTTGGAAGGTGCTGTCTAAGGAGCCTTGGTGAATTCCTGCAGTGCATCTTGTAGATGGTACACACACTGCTGCTACTGTGTGTCAGTGGTGGAGGGAGTGAATGTTTGTGGATGTGGTGCCAATCAAGTGGGCTGATTGTCCTGAATGGTGTCGAGCTTCTTGAGTGTTGTGGGAGCTGCACTCATCCAGGCAAGTGGGGATTATTCCATCACACTCCTGACGTGTGCCGTGTAGATGGTGGACAGGCTTTGGGGGAGTCGGGAGGTGAGTTACTGACCGCAGGATTCCCAGACCTGCTTTTGCAGCCACAGTATTTATATGGCTGGTCCAGTTCAGTTTCTAGTCAATGGGAATCCCCAGGATGTTTATAGTGGGGGATTCAGTGATGGTAATCACAGAATCACAGAATCACAATGCAGAAGAGGCCCTTCAGCCCATCGAGTCTGCACCTACACGTGAGAAACACCTGACCTACCTACCTAATCCCATTTACCAGCACTTGGCCCATAGCCTTGAATGTTATGATGTGCCAAGTGCTCATCCAGGTACTTTTTAAAGGATGTGAGGCAACCCGCCTCCACCACCCTCCCAGGCAGCGCATTCCAGACCCTCACCACCCTCTGGGTAAAAACGTTTATCCTCACATCCCCCCTAAACCTCCTGCCCCTCACCTTGAACTTATGTCCCCTTGTGACTGACCCTTCAACTAAGGGGAACAGCTGCTCCCTATCCACCCTGTCCATGCCCCTCATAATCTTGTACACCTCGATCAGGTCGCCCCTCAGTCTTCTCTGCTCCAGTGAAAACAACCCAAGTCTATCCAACCTCTCTTCATAACTTAAATGTTTCATCCCAGGCAACAACCTGGTGAATCTCCTCTGCACCCCCTCCAGTGCAATCACATCCTTCCTATAATGTGGTGACCAGAACTGCACACAGTACTCCAGCTGTGGCCTCACCAAGATTCTACACAACTCTAACATGACCTCCCTACTTTTGTAATCTATGCCTCGATTGATAAAGGCAAGTGTCCCACATGTCTTTTTCACCACCCCACTAACATGCCCCTCCGCCTTCAGAGATCTATGGACACACACGCCAAGGTCCCTTTGTTCCTCAGAATGCCATTGAACATCAAGGGATGATCGCTGAATTCTCTCTTGTTGGAGATGGTCATTACCTGACACTTGTGTGGTATGAATGTTATTTGCCACTTGTCAGCCCAAGCCTGGATATTGTCCAGGTCTTGCTGCATTTGGACATGGACTGCTTCGGTATCTGAGGAGTCGTGAATGGTGCTGAACATTGTGCAATCATCAGCGAACATCCCCACTTCTGACCTTATGATGGAAGGAAGGTCATTGATGAAGCAGCTGAAGATGTTTGGGCCGAGGGCACTACCCTGAGGAACTCCTGCAGTGATGTCCTGGAGCTGAGATGACTGACCTCCAACAACCACAACCATCTTCCTTTGTGCTGGGTATGACTCCAACCAGCGGAGAGTTTTCCCCCTGATTCCCATTGACTCCAGTTTTGCTGGGGCTCCTTGATGCCACACTCGGTCAAATGCTGCCTGGATGTTAAGAGCAGTCACTCTCACCTCACCTCAGGAGTTCAGCTCTTTTGTCCATGTTTGAACCAAGGCTGTAATGAGGTCAGGAGCTGAGTGTCTCTGGCAGAACCAGACCAGGGCACCAGTGAGCAGGTTATTGCTAAGCAAGTGCCGCTTGATAGCACTGTTGATGACCTCTTCCATTACTGATGATCGAGAGTAGACTGATGGGGCAGTAACTGCCGAGTTGGATTTGTCCTGAATTTGTGTAATTTTCCACACAGCCGGGTAGATGCCAGTGTTGTAGCTGTACTGGAACAGCTTGGCTAGGGGCACAGCAAGTTCTGGAGCACAAGTCTTCAGTACTGTTGCTGGAATATTTTCAGGGCCCATAGTCTTTGCAGTATCCAGTGCCTTCAGCTGTTTCTTGATATCACGTGGAGTGAATCAAATTGGCTGAAGACTGGCATCTGTGATGCTGGGGACCTCCAGAGGAGGCTGAGATGGTTCATCCACTCAGCATTTCTGGCTGAAGATTGTAGCAAACGCTTCAGCCTTATCTTTTGCACTGATGTGCTGGGCTCCTCCATCATTGAGGATGGGGATGTTTGAGGAGCCTCCTCCTCCAGTGAGTTGTTTAATTGCCCACCACCATTCACAACTGGATGTGGCAGGACTGCAGAGCTTAGATCTGATCCGTTGGTTGTGGGATCACTTAGCTCTATCACTTGCTGCTTCTGCTGTTTGGCACACAAGTAGTCCTGTGTTGTAGCTTCACCAGGTTGACACCTCATTTTTAGGTGTGCCTGGTGCTGCTCCTGGCATGTCCTCCTGCACTCTTCATTGAACCAGGGTTGATCCCCTGGCTTGATGGTAATGGTAGAGTGGGGGATATACCAGGCCATGAGCTTACAGATTGTGTTCGAGTACAATTCTGCTGCTGCTGATGGCCCACAGCACCTCATGGATGCCCAGTCTTGAGTTGCTGGATCATTTTGAAATCTATCCCATTTAGCACAGTTATCGTGTATCCTTAATGTGAAGGTGGGACTTCATCTCTCCAATGAGTGTGCAGTGGTCACTCCTCCCGATACAGCCATGTCCAGATGTGGCAGGCAGGTTAGTGAGGATGAGCTCAAGTATGGTTCCCTCACCACCTGCCCCAGACCAGCAATTATGTCATTTAGGGCTCGGTCAGTAGTGGTGCTACCCAGCCACTCTCGGTGATGGACATTGTAGACCCCCACCCAGAGTACATTCTGCACCCTTGTGATGTTCATGGAGGGAGCAATGATTCATCAGCTGAGGGAGGGCGGTATGTGGTAATCAGCAGAAGGTTTCTTTGCCCATGTTTGGCCCGGTGTCATGGGATTTAATGAGGTCCAGAGTCAATGTTGAGGATTCCCAGGGTAACTCCCTCCTGACTGTATCCCACTGTGCCCCCACCTCTGCTGGGCCTGTCCTGCCGGTGGGACAGGACATACCCTGGGATGGTGATGGTGGTGTCTGGGACATTGTCTGTAAGGGATGATCCCGTGGGGATGACTATGTCAGGCTGTCCCAGTTTTGGCTCTAGCCCCCGGATGTTAGTGAGGGGGACATTGCAGGGCGGACAGGGCTGAGATTACCATTGTCATTTCTGGTGTCTAGGTCAATGCCTGGTGGTCCGTCTGGTTTCATTCCTTTTTTTAAAAAGGTGAATAATTGTACAACAATCGACGACGGCTTCATGGTCAGCATTAGACTTTGAATTCCAGATTTTTATTCAATCCCTGCTGTGGCAGGATTCGCACCTGGGATCTCCGGAGTTACCCTGGGGCTATCTGGATTACTAGACCAGTGACGATACCACTACACCATCACCTGCTGCCAGTATGTCCAGGTGCGCGCAGTGAGAGCTCCCTGAGGTACCGAATTGCCTCAGGCCTGTCACAGGGATCTCTGAGGATTTAAAAACTCAGAAATAAATAATTTACCCCCGTTAAAAACTGGTCTCCTCGTGTGAACTCTGTCACATCAGCAGCGACATGTTATGAATGAAATGTAACCATTTTTATTTGCTTTTGGAAACCTCATCCTGCCCATGGGTGAGGTTTCCTAAAAAATCCAAAGGTCAGTTATTACTTTAATGGCCTTAATAGGCCTTTAAATTGTTGGTGGGCGCTGAGTCCCGTGTGAGCGTCTGCCGACTGAAATATCCCGCAACATCCGGCAAGAGTCCCAACGTCATCGTGCGGCATTTTACACTCAAGCATGTCGGGTATGCGCCCACCCGCTCAGCGCATGTTCCTGCCCCATATTGCTACTGTCCCTTTTATCCCATAGCTATAACTTTACTCACATCTCTGTTGTGTGGTGCAGTTTAGGGTGTTCAGGCAGAGCAAGGGTTAATGTGGGACTGGTGAACAGCAATAGCCACAGTGTGATGTAGAGAGTCACTTGGTGGTAGAGTTTTTGATGAAGACAGAGTGGAGGCAGCTCCCATGCTGGGCTGGACCTTGGGGTTGTTCTTAGTTATGGGTTAACAGTAAACAGTCTATGTTCAACCATACAAGCCTCTGGACCTCTTAGTGAGACACCATACAACCTTACCACATGCAGCACTGTGTCAAATGCCTTTCCATGTACAGCACATCAACAGCATTATCCTCATCGACCCTCTCTGTCACCTCTTCAAGAAACTCCAGCAAGTTAGTTAAACGTGATTTCCCCTTTACGAATCCATGCTGGCTCTGCCTTGATAGCACTGGACAAAGAAGCTCTATTTGAGGGGCCAAAAACAGAATTTATTTGGTTGGCATGAAGGAACTATCGAGGAGCCATTTTGCTACCTATTGGATTTTAACTCCTTTTCTCTGCAGGTAAATGAAATGGTTTCTGTAAAAAGAGAATCTTTCCATCTTGCTGCCTGTATCTTACTTTCTGCAGGAGCAAATTTGCTCACCCTGCATGTTATAATTTTTAAATTGAGTAATTTTACAGAATTTCATTTCCATTATGTTGACTTCAGGGTAAGGTTATTGTAGGCAAGTGAATAGCAGAGAGATTAGAGTGAAAAATAGTTCACAGTGGGAAGAGATGAATAGCGAATTGGTGTGAATGGGTCCTGACATTGCCCCTAACACTCTCAGTGACATGCTCAGCAGATACACTCCTACTGCATGTGTGTGTCTGTGTGTATCTGTGTGGTTGTGTGTGTGTGTCTGTGTGTGTGTGTGTGTCTGTGTGTGTCCCTGTGTGGCTGTGTGTGTGTGTCAGTGTGTGTGTGTGTGTGTGTGTGTGTGTCTGTGTGTGTGTGTGTCTGTGTGTGTCCCTGTGTGGCTGTGTGTGTGTGTGTCTGTGGCTGTGTGTGTGTGTCAGTGTGTGTGTGTGTGTGTGTGTGTGTGTGTCTGTGTGTGTCCCTGTGTGGCTGTGTGTGTGTGTCAGTGTGTGTGTGTGTGTGTGTGTGTGTCTGTGTGTGTGTGTGTCTGTGTGTGTCCCTGTGTGGCTGTGTGTGTGTGTGTCTGTGGCTGTGTGTGTGTGTCAGTGTGTGTGTGTGTGTGTGTGTGTGTGTGTGTGTCTGTGTGTGTGTGTGTGTGTGTGTGTCCCTGTGTGGCTGTGTGTGTGTGTGTCTGTGGCTGTGTGTGTGTGTGTGTCCCTGTGTGGCTGTGTGTGTGTGTCAGTGTGTGTGTGTATGTGTGTGTGTGTGTGTGTGTGTGTGTGTGTGTGTGTGTCTGTGTGCTATGTCTCTGGGTGGAATTTTCCCGAATCTAGTCAGTGCGGTAGTGGGCAGGTAAAGCAATGTTTTAACCACCAGTGGGGATGGTGGGTTCTCACGCGGTATTGTCCCAAACCCACTGCGTTATTTATACACTCCCAGGAAACACGGCATTTCTGTGGTGAGCAGGATCTCACTCACCCGCCCACCATCATCCCACTGCCGCATCACGGCGGGCACCATATTGACAGTCCAGCCAGACACACACCTCTCAGTCCTTCCAGCTGACTCCTGCTGAATGGAAGACGTGGCCCTGAAGCTGAGGAAGACACAGCGATGGGTTCCTCCAGTAACTGCTGGATGACATGGAGGCCACCAGGATGTCCCTGTACCTCCACCCCCGCTCTGGCCGCAGGATGGGCAGCGACATCACCAATCCAGCACGCGAGGCGCTGGCAGTGATGGTCAGTGCCCACACCCTGCAAAAGAGGACACCTACCCAGTGCCACAAGAGGATGAATGATCTCCTCCGTTCTGCCAGGGTAAGTCACTCTTCTCATCACGCTCAACTCACACACTCACAAACCCATCACACACCCACAGGGCCCTGACTCACTGTCAGTGTGAGGGACATCACCATTCACTCTCTCACACTCACTGTCATTGTCCTCATCCTGTCCATGGGACCACTCACCACCCACACAGGCCAGGTATACTTATCACCTGGCCTGGCCGGCATCCTGATACACTCTCTCCATCTCTATCCATGCAGGACAAGCTGACACACAACAACAGGGAGAGGTCACAGACCGGTGGAGAAGTGCCTGAAGTCAAGGTCCTCACAGACTTTGGAAACAGAGCCATCCAGCTGGCCGGCAATGACTGGGACCGGTCCTGTGCTGACAGTGAGGTTGGTGCTGCTTTACCAATGAGGATCCAGCAGCGCAACATCCATCAGATAACCATGCTGTGAGTGATGTGTCCTGTTTCACAGGCCACTGCCAGGCACTCATTATCTCCCCTTGCTTCCGCAGGCACATCTGGGAAACAGCTGGCGGAGTCCATGACCCAAGGCCTACAATAAACTCCAAAGAAACCTCTGAAGAGGAATCTGGAGGCCCCCTCCCTGAGGTCCCATCACAGCCTCACCCACACCCTCCCCCAGCGCAGGGACACACACCTCGGTGGGACCGAGCTTTAGAGTACCCTCGGGATCACAATCTGGGGAGCACATCGCACTGTCTGATCCACAGCAGGTGGAGGCAGAGACTTCCCAGGTCCCCGGCACTCGGAGGATGCTGGAGGCCAGAACGTTGCTGAGTCCGAGTCAGATGAGGAGCCTCTGGACTCGGTCATGTCACAGTTGCTGGAGCTGCAAAGACAAGCTCAGGAACATCAGGAAGGGATGTCCGCTGCACTCCTCAGATTGCAAGGCACAATGGAGGAGTCTGTCCTTCTTCAGGCTGAGGTGATAGCGCCGGCATTGCCAATGCACCGAGGTCAGGATGGCGATCACCAAGGAGACCTTGGTCCAGGACATCACTCCTGCATTGCTGCACAGGCTCAACTCCATCATTGACGCCATAGTTGGCCCCGAACAGTGTGTGTGCGAGAGGGGTATTGGGCAGCTCGATCTCACTCCAGCTACCCCTTCTCCTCACGGAGTCAGCCTGGCGCCCTCGGGCACCCATAGGGAGGAGGATCAGCAGGTGCACACTCCGGGGCCATCCATCCAGGTGATCCTGGGAGTGACCGGCCCATCTGGATCCCATCTTCCTGCGACCTCAGCAGCTCCAGCTCCCCAAGCCGAGGAGGGGTCACTGCCACACAGCAGGACTCTGAAAGCAGGACAGGGCCCTCCAAGTCTTGACCCTCCAGAGGACACCTGCCAAAGTCATCACAGACAGGGTGTCACAGTCAGCAGCTGCCCCCACCTCCACTGTGGATGTCCAGGGAGCACCAAGACATAGTGGCAGGGTTAGGACAGTTAAGGAGAATTAGTTGCACAGCCTGGACATGGGTGTTAATCACTTGTACATGATGTTCACTATTGTCAATAAACTCCCAAGAATGTCTCCCTGCCTGTGGCTCCTTGTTCTGATGAGCGATGTTTTTGTCACTCAGATGTGAAACCTTTCTGCACAAGATAAAGGCGGGTGTCTCAGTCCAGGGCCTCTTCCCTGTGTCTGTGCAGCCTTCAGACCACAGTGACGGTCCAGCCTCACACTCCCGGGACAATTACTGATGCCTGCACCTCGGTGATGCTGGTTATTGCTGCCAGAATGTAGTGGGCAGGTATCACAGAGTTCCCTCATTCTCTCTGTGTGCTCTCAGCAGCTTTAAGGTGGGGCTGGCCCCCATCTCTTCAGCATCTGTGACCAGTGATGCTGTGCTCCTGAAGGGCTCAGGTGCTGAAGGACAAAAGATCAGATGCTGCTAAAGTTTCATGGCTGTGTCTCTATGGTATGACCCTGCTCACAGAGCACAAGTGTGTTGCCCTCGTCCAGACAGGAGTCAGACATTCCCGGAGGCCATGTGGAGATTTATGGAGTGTCCTCACTGCATGTCATATCAGCGACTATTAGGACCTCACTGCCTCTCAACGACAGGAGCATTCTCACAGAGGGTATTGGCGCTGCCATAAGCCAGTTGGAGTCAAACGTTCCCAGATGCAACGTGAGGATCTATGGTGTCTCCTCACTGCATCGCATCATCATCATCCTCCACAAATCTGGCAGGTATGAGTGCCTCCCGAGCGTCTGCCTCATCTGGTCAGTGCAAGGGCCTCATCACCATCATCATCGCCCCTGAGGACCTCTTCAGCCTCATCCCCATCGGCATCGTCCTCATCGGAGGAGACGTGCAGATCCTCCATCTCCTCCTCAGCCAGCTCCTCACCCTGTTGCAGCGCCAGGTTGTAAAGGGCACAGCAGACGATGATGAGGTGTGACACCCTCTGCAGATTGTATTGCAGGGCCTCACCAGACTGGTCCAGGCACCGGAACCACATCTTCAGCATCCCGATGGTCTGCTCCACCAAGTTGTGAGCTGCAGCATGAGCTTCATTATAGCGTCGCTCTGCTGCAGTCTGAGGCCCCCACACGGGTGTCATCAGTCGTGGCCTCTGTGGGTGGCCCTTGTCCCTGAGGAGCTAACCCTGCAGCTTCTGTGGATCCTGGAAGACGTCAGGGATCTGTGACTGACTGAGGATGTAGGAGTTGTGGATACTCCCTGCGCAGACCTGCAGGACGTGTTTGTGGTGGTCACACACCAGCTGCACACTCAGCGAATGGAATCCCTTGCGGTTGATGTAGTTGACTGTGTGTAGCGATGGAGACCTGAGTGCAGTTGATGACACCCTGTACCTGTGGGAAACCCGAGATCAGGGTGAATCCTGTGGTTCTTGCATTCTGGCTGTCCCAGTCCCGGGCGAAATGCACAAACTTGTTGCCATGGAGAAGATGGTATCTGTGACCTCATGGATGCATTTGTGGGTGACAGATTGTGAAATCCCACAGAGGTCACCTGTGGAACCCTGAAAGGAGCCACTGGCATAGAAATTGAGCACCATGGTCACTTTCACAGCCTCTGGCAGTGGATGCCCTCCATGTCCTCTTGGCGCCAGATGTGAATGACCAGTTACCGGGTCATCTGCAGGAAGGAAAGGTGGTATTTATAGACCCTGGGTGCTGACTAACAATGGCTCATTGTGGCTCTTGGGTGGTGTGTCTGGGAGCCCTGGCTGCCTCTTCTTCCTGAGGTTGCTTCTCCTCCTTCTGCACAGCCAGGAGCCTCAATCACTCTCTCTTCCATCGTCTTGGTCCACCACTTGGATGGCCAGAGTTTAGTGCCCTGTGTGCCTGCCTGAAACCCCACCCACCTCCGCCCCACTCCCCCTGACCGATTGGCAGCAGCTTTGCCCATTGGACTGCAGGCTGTGCCCTCAGCTCAGACACAGACATTCTCCTAACCCACACTGCAAGGCTGCACTGTTAGCTTCAACCACGGGGGAGACTGGTCCAAACCGGGATGCTGACATTGCAATGGGGCTGTGAGCATCTCCAGCAGTGACTGCTCCATGGCCAGATTTAGCGAGGAGATTGTACAATGTGTGCAGCCGCCTAACTGTTCTGTAATCCACAGGCAATGCAGGTGAGGTGCTGCACAACCTTCCTGTGCACTGACCTCCCAGCTCCCCTCAAAGTGCAGCCAGCCAAGTCCACACCACTCGTGTGAAACACGTCAGCCTATTCTCCTGCTGATAAAGGTGGACAGCCCAGCGGGCAAGGGGTGGGGGGCCGGGGGGATGGGGAGGGGGGGCAGGGGAGCAGAGCGGGTGGGGGAGGGGGGGTGATTCCGGTGGGCAGGTCTAATAACAATGTGCAAATGTATTACAATGAGGTTCCCAGCGTCCAATGGTGGGAAACACGGTCCACCATCTGGGGGCTGAGCGGACAATCACAAACTGGTTTCACACCGTCAGGAAACCAATCGCAGCTATCGTCCACTCACTGTACCTGTCACCTGCAGGCCCAGGAAATTCCACCCTCTGTGCGTGTGTGTGTTAGTGTGTGTGTCTGTGTCTCTGTGTCTGAGTCTCTGTGTCTGTGTCTGTGTGTTTCTGCGTGTGTGTGTGTGTGTGTGTGTTAGTGTGTGTGTCTGTGTCTCTGTGTCTGTGTGTGTGTCAGGATGGAATTATAAACCCCACCCCCCCACCAGCCCCCACCTCCACCTGTGAACTGGCAGACAGAGATGGGGGGCGGTGGGTAAAATTGGGTGGGATGGCAGGTGCAGTGGTGCTGTACCCATCACCTTTATAACTTGGCTAGTATTTAATCGGTGGCAGAGTGGGGAGGGGGGTTGCCAGTTAACCATGGTGGGGCCTGAGTGTGGTATCCAGGTGGAAGAGGGGAGTCACTCCTGCTTGCACCACCTTTTTAAAAATTCATTCATCCAGTGGGGGTGTCCCTGGCTGGGCCAGCATTTATTGCCCTTGTTCAGAGGGCATTTAAGAGTCAACCACGTGGCTGTGGGTCTGGAGTCACATGTAGACCAGACCAGGTAAGGACAGCAGATTTCCCTCCCTGAAGGGCATTAGTGACCCAGATGGGTCTTTACAACAATCGGCAATGGTTTCATGGTCATCATTAGACTTTTAATTCCAGGTTTTTATTCAATTCAAATTTCATCAACTATCGTGGTGAGATTTGAACCCGGGTGGCCGGTGCAATATCCTGGGTTTTACGCCCACTAGTCCAGCAACAATACAACTAAGCCACTGCCTCCCTTGTACCCACTGGAGAGTACCCATAAAGATCGCAACCACCCCAACCTGTTCACACTCCCCAGCCTCCCAATGAACACCTCACAACTCACCAGGGTTTACCTGGCCAGCTCCAGTGAACCCACCCTGACTTACCTTGGTGTCAGGTCTCCATTGGTCCTTCGCAGGCAATGGCTGCAGTCCCAGGAGTGACCATCACTCCCAGTGGCACTGCTGGGCTGCTGGGGCTGACAGACTCGAGACAGAACCTCTTCCCAAATGGGGGTGAAGCCAGGACCCTAGTTAATTAACAGCCTCATGCCCGCCCTACCCACCCCCAAGGGCCCTCAAATGCCTCTGCATGTCCCCCACACATCCCCATGGCCTTTTATAGCCCCTCTGCCAACCCACTGCCCCCACGACAGTCCTTTGGCTTTACCCCCTGCAGGTGAACTCACCCAATATCCACCTTGGGCTAACCTCAGGAAGCATGCTGACATAAAATAAAGTTATTTGTCTATGCGTAACATCACTATTTAAAAAAAAACTCATTGATTAAAATTAAGCAATCAATACATTGAAATCTCTCTCTTATGACATTTCTACTCTGTAACCACCTGGAGCTGTGAATCAACCTGCAGCCTTAACAAACACCCCACTCTAGTAATGTGAAGTTGTAAAATCAGTCATGCAGCACAAATCCTATAATGATATCCCTCAGCTTATGTAAACAGAAAGAGTGAAATTTCAAGCACTTATTTTTTTACACTCCACACTTTTAATCTAAAGTCCAGCAGAGTTAAATCCCTTGGGAACTTTAACAGTTCCAATGAGTTGTTGCACTTTTCACCCATAATCATGTCTACTTTTCACAATCTCAGTGGGCACCTGATCTCTCCCAAAGGTCTCCCAGGATCATAGCCAAAGGGGTATCTTTACCCCTTCAAAACGGTGCCCTCTTTTGCAAACAAGTCCACCAGAGTCAGACCTGTTCCTACCAAGTCAAATCTTTGTGTTTCAGACACCTACCTCATCAAAATCACACATGAATACAGAGAGGAGCTGATTGATATGGGCAGCTGCTTCCATGAACCAAGAATATGTGATTTATAACCCATCCCCATTTCCCCTCAGTTCACATGGCAGATGCCAGGTCTGAGAGCAGGATTTCAGGATTCAAACCTCTGCTGGCATTTTCAAGCAGAAAGAGAGTCTTTTCGTTTGCGCAAAAATTCAGGTCAGTGTGTGTGTGTGTTTGTGTCTGAGTGTGTGTGTGTGTGTCTGAGTGAGTGTGCGTGTGTGTGTCTGAGTGAATGTGCATGCGTGTCTGAGTGTGTGTGTGTGTCTGAGTGTGTGTGTGTGTGTCTGAGTGAATGTGCATGTGTATGTGTGTGTGTGTGTGTCTGAGTGTGTGTGTGTGTGTGTCTGAGTGAATGTGCATGTGTGTGTGTGTGTGTGTCTGAGTGTGTGTGTGTGTCTGAGTGAATGTGCATGTGTGTGTGTGTGTGTGTGTCTGAGTGTGTGTGTCTGAGTGTGTGTGTCTGAGTGAATGTGCATGTGTGTGTGTGTGTGTGTGTGTGAGAGTGTGTGAGTGTGTGTCTGAGTGTGTGTGTGTGTCTGAGTGAATGTGCATGTGTGTGTGTGTGTGTGTGTGAGTGTGTGTGTGTGTGTGTCTGAGTGAATGTGCATGTGTGTGTGTGTGTGTGTGTGTGTGTGAGTGTGTGAGTGTGTGTGTGTGTCTGAGTGAACGTGCATGTGTGTGTGTGTGTGTGTGTGAGTGTGTGTGTGTGTCTGAGTGAACGTGCATGTGTGACTGAGTGTGTGTGTCTGAGTGTGTGTGTCTGAGTGTGTGTGTCTGAGTGAATGTGCATGTGTGTGTGTGTGTGTGTGGTCCTGAGTGTGTGTGTGTGTCTGAGTGAATGTGCATGTGTGTGTGTGTGTGTGTGTGAGTGTGTGTGTGTGAGTGTGTGTCTGAGTGAACGTGCATGTGTGACTGAGTGTGTGTGTCTGAGTGTGTGTGTCTGAGTGTGTGTGAGTGTGTGTGTGTGTCTGAGTGAATGTGCATGTGTGTGTGTGTGTGTGTGTGTGTGAGTGTGAGTGTGTGTGCGTGTGTGTGTGTGTGTGTGTGTCTGAGTGTGTGTGCGTGTGTGTGTGTGTCTGAGTGAATGTGCATGTGTGTGTGTGTGTGTGTGTGAGTGTGTGTGTGTGTGTGTGTGTGTGTGTGTGTGTGACTGAGTGTGTGTGTCTGAGTGTGTGTGCGTGTGTGTGTGTGTGTGTGAGTGTGAGTGTGTGTGCGTGTGTGTGTGTGTGTGTGTGTCTGAGTGTGTGTGCGTGTGTGAGTGTGAGTGTGTGAGTGTGTCTGAGTGTGTGTGTCTGAGTGTGTGTGTCTGAGTGTGTGTGCGTGTGTGTGTGTGTCTGAGTGTGTGTGTGTGTGTGTGTGAGTGTGTGAGTGTGTGTGTGTCTGAGTGAACGTGCATGTGTGACTGAGTGTGTGTGTCTGAGTGTGTGTGCGTGTGTGTGTGAGTGTGTGTGAGTGTGAGTGTGTGTGCGTGTGTGTGTGTGTGTGAGTGTGAGTGTGTGAGTGTGTCTGAGTGTGTGTGTCTGAGTGTGTGTGTGTGAGTGTGTGTGTCTGAGTGTGTGTGTGTGTGTGTGTGTGTGTCTGAGTGTGTGTGTGTGTGTGTGTGAGTGTGTGTGAGTGTGTGTATGGCTGTGTGAGTGTGAATGTGTGTGTAAAAGCGTGAGCTGAGAGTGCATGTGAGTGTGCGAGCAGGGCCAGGGAGATGGGGATGCAGACGGTGCCAAACATCAGGGCCCAGGGGCTAAGTATGGTCTGGGCTCGGTGTTTCGAACTGAGCTCTCAAGGTGTCCACACTGAGCAGTCGGAGCTTTGGCCCTGAAAGACCCTCTTTAAAAAATGGGAACTGTCAGTGTGACAGCTCTGATCTTTTAAAAAGCAGCCTGTCTGGTCAGTCTCACTGAGCTGCTGCTTCTGCCCTTCGGCAGCTTCAGGTTTCCCACTGTATTTTTTAAAGTCCAGCAGAAAGTCACAGAGCTACTCAGAGGTGCATCACCAGCAGAGCCGCTGTCAGGAGAGAAGCACTCGGCTGAATAATGGGAAGTGGTAAGTTTTAGAACCAATTGGATAGAGCGTGTGTGTTGAGTGAGTTGGAGAGGGGTTGAGGGAGGGGCTTGGAAGGGGCATTGGGTGAAGGCTGCAGGGAGGTGTGAGGAGGGGGGGTAGTTAGGAGTCTGGTGAGGAGGAGGGGGGTTCACTTTTTAAGGTTTAGTACCACAAAATTAAACACGGTGCACATCCCCAAATTCTCTTTTGAATTTAAATCAGGATATAAATAGCAATCTAAATTTTATTTTACCCTAGAGTAGAAACAATTCTGATGACATCTTGTGCTGACATAGCAGAGGCTTGAGAACCTTGGAACTCATCAAAACAAAAGCAAGAAGCTAAAAACTGGGAATGAGGCAAAACAGAGTGCGGACTCACTATCCCTCCGGTTATTACTCTCGAAAAGTCTGGGAATGAAATCCCTATTTGTCACTAAGGGATTGATCAAAGAAAGGTTTTAGAAATCTCCACTCCAGTCTAGGTTCACCCTATCCTGCACCAGCCTATTTCAAATCGGGCAGAAGGTGGGCACATTGTGGGACTAAAATTTCTCTGGGGTTTTGGAGGGGGGGGGGGGGTAGAATTTCTGATCATCCACCGTAACTTTGGTAAAACAAAAATCCATTGACATCCCTAGAGAAAGAGCATAAAGGGCTTTTACCAGAAAGGGCCCTGAGAGAATCCCTGTCCTATGACTTCAGTATTTTTCTAGAAATGATTTCCCTCGAGATTTTACTGTCACACTTCTTTTTGCTGTTGGCATTTCTTATTTATTAATTACATTTTTCCACTTAATTAAACTGTTTCTCTTATACCTCAAACAACAAGTCAAATTTTAAACAATACTATTTGCCCATTTATTTACTGCGAATGTAATGTCACATCATGTTGAACCTGTGGAGAGGCTGTAAATTCATAATGTGCAACACAATTGTACAATAGTCAGTAGATGCCAGAGAATTCAGAATGGTAAGGTTGTATTAGCTACAGAATTGAACTTTTTTGTAAATTTAGTGATTTCTTTGTAACCACTCTCCTAACAATTGATTTCTCTGTGATTAATTATCCTTCAGGAATCAGCATCAGGCCCCCAATTTCACCATTGTTACTGTCACTCTGCCTAATGTAAGCAGGTGTAATGAAAGGAAGACAAAACCTACATTTATGTAGCACCTTTCATGATGTCCCAAATCGCTTTATAGCCAATCAAGTACTTCTGAGTTGTAGTGACTGATATACTGTAGGCAATGTTATCAAATGATGGAGAAGGCTTGAGGGGCCGAATGGCCTACTCTTGCTTATAATATGTATGTTCATATTTCATTCTAGGATGAATGAGATGAGCTGGACTAGATGGCCTCTGTCATCCATAATTACCTTACAAACAGAAGATGGAATCATGGCTGGAGTTCTGTTTGTTTTGTTGCTAATGGAAGTTTACTGTGAGCAGGCTTTGTTGGGTGAGATTGCCAGGACAGGAGTGTATAATGCGCTCATAGTGAGTCAGTAACCTGTTCTACATGGCACATGACTCTCTTCCATTGAGTTCAGTATCGTCCTCATGTCTACTTACCTATTATCCCACTCTATCTTGGTGCTTTTTATGAGATTTTTGATGTATTGAAATATCATGATAAAGTTGTGTTGCATAGTAGATATTGAAAATATATTGTAGTGGGAACCAGCAAAAGGCAAAGTCTTCAAACATGCTAATCAAGAAAACACAGATACAATTGGGAACAATTCAGTCTTTGTCCCCTGGCTCCTTAAAAGTTGTGTCACACAAAGACACCCAAGGGTTCCAACACTTCTCACTGACAGTGAAGACCTATATTGTTTAATCAGTCCATGTTGTTGCTCAGGAGTTATTTGATCTTTCTACCCGGTAGATTACTGATCAAATATAATCAAACTACACCCATTCCAGGAAATAATTATATGAAAAACCATGTACCCAGCTAGAAGAAAATCTTCTACTTCTCCAATTCCTGATTCTACAGTTCAGCTGAAAGGAGTTGTCCTGTTCCCTTTTCCACTGTGGCTTTGCTGACTTGTGACTTTCTTCCAGCAATCAGAGAGAGATTTTTTTTTTAACCTGCACGCACAGGGATACCTAGTTGATATTCTCCGGCTGTGACCTTTGCAGCACACGTTAGTACCAGAACTGAGCTCCAGACCAGCACTCAGAGACCCGGCTTGCAGTTGGATTTTTAATCCCTTTTCTTCCCTGGAAGGGGAAAAAATAAACAAACGTGTCTTTCACCCAGAAACTGCTTCCTTTCAACTCAGATCATGTCCACAGTCTGGGATATAACTCAACAGGAGGCACTTTCTGCTGAGATAGTAACCAGCCTCCATTATTTCCACAACCACGGGAGATTATACTTCAATTTTTCCTTTGAAATGTATCCATCTGAATAAGGTCTTGACACCTTTTTGGGTGCGACATTCTGTTCTCCGGACTAGTTGGTCAAGTGTAATCCACATTGAAATTTTCCAGCAAGTAGTTACTTTACATTGTGTGAGTGTGAGAGTGTATGTATGTATGTGTGTATGTGAGAGAGTGTGTGAGTGATTGTGTGTATGTGAGAATGTATGTATGTATGTATATGTGAGAGAGTGAGTGTGTCTGTGAGTTTGTTTGTATGTGTGTATGTGAGAGAATATGCGTTTGGGTGTGTGAGTGTGAGAGTGTGTCTGTGTGAGTATGGGTGTGGGTGTGAGTGAGCGTGAGTGTGCGTCTGTGTGTGTGTGTGACAGTGTATGTATGTATGTGTGTATGTATGTGAGAAAATGTGTGTGTGTGAGAGAATGTGTGAGTGAATGAGTGAGTGTGTGTCTGTGTGTGTGTGTGTGTGTGTTTGTGTGTTTGTGTGTCTGTGTGTGTCTGTGTCTGTGTGTGTATGTCACTCTCATTTTCTCTGTATATCTGCTTCTAGCTCTCTCCAATTGTTTCTCTCCCTGTTGTTTGTTTCTCTCTTGCTTTTTTGTGTCTCACTGTTATTTTTCCCTTTCTTTGCACTCTCTTTATCTCTCTCTCTTTCTCTCTCCCGCTTGAGCATTGATGAGAGATTGTGTATTGTTAACACTGCTTACAGGGCTACCTGTGGTCTGCCTGTGTTCACACTGCCCACCTCAGGATTACAATCCTAGCCCAGCTTGTTGCAAATCATAGAAAGTTTACAGCACTGAAAGAGACCACTCGGCCCATTGTGTCTGTGCCGGCCGAGAAACGAGTCACTCAGCCTCATCCTGCTTTCCAGCACTTGGTCCGTGGTCCTGCAGGTTCCAGCACTTCAGGTGATATCCAGACACCTTTTAAATGAGTTGGAGGTTTCTGCCTCTACTCCCCTTTCAGACAGTGAGTTCCAGACCCCCACAACCCTCTGGGTGAAAATAATCTTTCCTCATCTCCCCTCTAATCTTTCTACCAATCACTTTAAACCTATTCTCCCCCAGTCACTGGCCTCTCTGCTAAGGGAAACAACCTTCCCATCCATTCTATATAGGCCCCTCAATTTTTGTTCATCTCAATCAAATCTCCCCTCAGTCTCCTCTGTTCCAGGGAGAACAATCGCAGCCTCTCCAATCTTTCCTCATTGCTGCAATTTTCCATTCCTGGTAACATCCTGGTAAATCTCCTCTGTCCCCTCTCGAATGCGATTATATTCTTTCTGTAATGAGGTGACTAGAATTGTACACAGGACTTAATTTGTGGCCTAACTACTGTTTTATACAGTTCCAGCATAACCTCCCTGCTCTTATATTCTATACCTTGGCTATTAAATGAAAGGATTCCATGGACCTTCTTAACCACCTTATCAATCTGTCCTGATACCTTCAGGGATCTGTGGACATTCACTGCAAGGTCCCTCACTTCCTCTACACCTCTCAGTATTCTCCTGTTTATTGTGTAATCCTTCGCCTTGTTTGACCTCCCCAACTGCATCACCTCACACTTCCCTGGGTTGAATTCCATTTGCCACTTTTCTGCCCACCTGACCAGTCCATTGATGTCTTCCTGCCGTCTCCAGCTATCCTCCTCGCTACCTACCCGTCGGCCAATTTTTGTGTCGCCTGCAAACTTCTTGATCATTCTCCCTACATTTACATCCAAATCATTAATATATACCACACAAACCAGGAGACCGAGTACTGAGCCCTGCGAACCCCACTGGAAACAGCCTTCCAGTCACAAAAACACCTGTCAGCAATTATCTTCATTTCCTGCCATTGAGCCAGTTTTGTATCCAGTTTGCTACATTCCCTTGGATCAAATGGGCTTTTACTTTGTTAACCAGCCTGTCATGTGGGACCTTGTCAAAAGCCTTGTTAACATCCATGTAGATCACATCAACCACACTACCCTCATCAATCCTCCTCGTTACTTGCTCAAAAAGTTCATTCAAATTAGTCAAACACAAACTTCCCTTAACAACTCCATGCTGACTGTCCTTGATTAATCCTTGCCTGTCTAAACGACAGTTTATCCTGTCCCTCAGAATTGATTCCAATAACTTGACCACCACCGAGGTCAGACTGACTGGCCTGTAATTATTCGGTCCATCCCTCGCTCCCATTTTACTCAAAGGTACAACATTATCAGACCTCCAGTCCTCCGGCATCTCTCCTGTATCCAGTGAGGATTGGAAAATGATGTTCAGACCCTCACCTATTTACTCGCTGCCTTCCTTTAGCAGCCTGGGGTAGATTCCATCCAGCCCTGGGGATTTATCCACTTTCAAGGCTGCTAATCCCATTAATACTTCCTCTCTCCTTATGTTTCTCACATCCAATACTTCACACTCCTCCTCCTTAACTACAATATCTGCATTGTCCCCCCTGTTTTGTGAAGACAGATACAGAGTATTCATTAAGAATCACATCCACATCCTCTGCCTCCACACACAGGTCACCCTTATGGTATTTTATGGGCCCTACTCATTACTTAGTTATCCTCTTACTCTTGATGTGTTAACAAAACATCTTTGTCTTGTAAATATTCTTTCATGCCCTTTCTTTGCTTTCCTAATTTTGCTTTTGGTTTCACCCCTCCTCGTACACCCCATCTACACTGACAACACCCAGCTTGACATCACCAACACCCAGCTCAACATCACCAACACCCAGCTCAACAACACCAACACCCAGCTCAACATCACCAACACCCAGCTCGAAATCACAAACACCCAGCTCGACATCACCGACACCCAGCACGACACCACCCACACCCAGCTCCACATCACTAAGACCCAGCTCAACATCACTAACACCCAGCTCGACATCACCAACACCCAGCTCAACATCACCAACACCCAGCTCAACATCACTAACACCCAGCTCGACATCACCAACACCCAGCTCAACATCACGAACACCCAGCTCGACATCACCAACCCCACACCCAGATCGACATCACTAACACCCAGCTCAATATCACCAACACCCAGCTCGACATCACCAACACCCAGCTCGACATCACCAAAACCCAGCTCGACATCACCAACACCCAGCTCGACATCACCGACACCCAGCTCGACATCACCAACACCCAGCTCAACATCACCAACACCCAGCTCAACAACACCAACACCCAGCTCAACATCACCAACACCCAGCTCGACATCACAAACACCCAGCTCGACATCACCGACACCCAGCACGAGACCACCCACACCCAGCTCCACATCACTAAGACCCAGCTCAACATCACTAACACCCAGCTCGACATTACCAACACCCAGCTCAACATCACCAACACCCAGCTCAACATCACTAACACCCAGCTCGAAATCACCAACACCCAGCTCAACATCACGAACACCCAGCTCGACATCACCAACCCCACACCCAGCTCAACATCACTAACACCCAGCTCGACATCACCGACACCCAGCTCGACATCACTAACACCCAGCTCAACATCACCAACACCCAGGTCGACATCACCAACACACAGCTCGACATCACCAAAACCCAGCTCGACATCACCAACACCCAGCTCGACATCACCAAAACCCAGCTCGACATCTCCAACACCCAGCTCGACATCACCAAAATCCAGCTCGACATCAACACCAAGCTCGACATCACCAAACCCAGCTCAACATCACCAACACCTAGCTCGACATCACCAACATCCAGCTCAACATCACCAACACCCAGCTCAACATCACCAAAACCCAGCTCGACATCAACAACATCCTGCTCGACATCACCAAAACCCAGCTCGACATCACCAACACCCAGCTCAACATCACTAACACCCAGATCGACATCACTAACACTCAGCTCGACATCACCAACACCCAGCTCGACATCACCAACACCCAGCTCGACATCACCAACACCCAGCTCGACATCACCAACACCCAGCTCGACATCACCAAAACCCAGCTCGACATGACCAAAACCCAGCTCGACATCACCAACACCCAGCTCGACATCACCAACACCCAGCACCACATCACCAAAACCCAGCTCAATATCACCAACACCCAGCTCGAAATCAACAACACCCAGCTCGACATCACCAACACCCAGCTCAACATCACTAACACCCAGCTCAACATCACTAACACCCAGCTCGGCATCACTAACACTGAGCTCGACATCACCAACACCCAGCTCGAAATCACCAACACCCAGCTCAACATCACCAACACCCAGCTCGACATCACCGACACCCAGCTCAACATCACCAACACCCAGCTCGACATCACCCACACCCAGTTCAACATCACCGACAGCCAGCACGACATCACCGACACTCAGTTCAACATCAACAACACCCAGCTCAACATCACCGACACCCAGCTCAACATCACCAACAATCAGCTCAACATCACCGACACCCAGCTCGACATCACTAACACCCAGCTCAACATCACCAACACCCAGCTCGACATCACCAACACCCAGCTCAACATCACCAACACCCAGCTCAAAATCACCAACACCCAGCTCGACATCACCAACACCCAGCTCGACATCACCAACACCCAGCTCGACATCACCAACACCCAGCTCGACATCACCAACACCCAGCTCGACATCACCAACTCCCAGCTCGACATCACCGACACCCAGCTCGACATCACTAACACCCAGCTCGACATCACCAACACCCAGCTCGACATCACCTACACGCAGCTCCACATCACCAAAACCCAGCTCAACATCACCAACACCCAGCTCGAAATCAACAACACCCAGCTCGACATCACCAACACCCAGCTCAACATCACTAACACCCAGCTCGGCTTCACTAACACTGAGCTCGACATCACCAACACCCAGCTCGAAATCACCAACACCCAGCTCAACATCACTAACACCCAGCTCAACATCACCAACACCCAGCTCGACATCACCAACACCCAGCTCGACATCACCGACACCCAGCTCGACATCACCAACACCCAGCTCAACATCACCAACACCCAGCTCGACATCACCAACACCCAGCTCGGCATCACCAACACCTAGCTCGAAATCACTAACACCGAGCTCGACATCACCAACACCCAGCTCGAAATCACCAACACCCAGCTCAACATCACCAACACCCAGCTCGACATCACCAACACCCAGCTCAACATCACCAACACCCAGCTCGACATCACCAACACCCAGCTCAACATCACCAACTCCCAGCTCGACATCACCGACACCCAGCTCGACATCACTAACACCCAGCTCAACATCACCAACACCCAGCTCGACATCACCAACACCCAGCTCGACATCACCGACACCCAGCTCGACATCACCAACACCCAGCTCAACATCACCAACACCCAGCTCGAGATCACCCACAGCCAGCTCGACATCACCAACAACCAAGCTCAAAATCACCAACACCCAGCTCCACATCACCCACACCCAGCTCAACATCACCGACACCCAGCTCGACATCACCAACACCCAGCTCGACATCACTGACACCCAGCTCGACATCACCAACACCCAGCTCAACATCACCAACACCCAGCTCGACATCCCCCACACCCAGCTCAACATCACCAACACCCAGCTCAACATCACCCACACCAAGCTCAACATGACCGACAGCCAGCACGACATCACCGACACCCAGCTCGACATCACCAACACCCAGCTCGACATCACCAACACCCAGCTCAACATCACCGACACCCAGCTCAACATCACCGACACCCAGCTCAACATCACCAACACTCAGCTCAACATCACTGACACCCAGCTCGACATCACTAACACCCAGCTCGACATCACCAACACCCAGCTCGACATCACCAACACCCAGCTCAACATCACTAACACCCAGCTCGGCATCACTAACACTGAGCTCGACATCACCAACACCCAGCTCGAAATCACCAACACCCAGCTCAACATCACTAACACCCAGCTCAACATCACCAACACCCAGCTCGACATCACCGACACCCAGCTCAACATCACCAACACCCAGCTCGACATCACCCACACCCAGCTCAACATCACCGACAGCCAGCACGACATCACCGACACCCAGTTCAACATCACCAACACCCAGCTCAACATCACCGACACCCAGCTCAACATCACCAACACCCAGCTCAAAATCACCAACACCCAGCTCGACATTACCAACACCCAGCTCGACATCACCAACACCCAGCTCGACATCACCAACACCTAGCTCGACATCACCAACACCCAGCTCAACATCACCAACACCCAGCTCAACATCACTAACACCCAGCTCAACATCACCGACACCCAGCTCAACATCACCGACACCCAGCTCAACATCACCAACTCCCAGCTCGACATCACCGACACCCAGCTCGACATCACTAACACCCAGCTCGACATCACCAACACCCAGCTCGACATCACCAACACCCAGCTCCTCATCACCAAAACCCAGCTCAACATCACCAACACCCAGCTCGGCATCACTAACACTGAGCTCGACATCACCAACACCCAGCTCGAAATCACCAACACCCAGCTCAACATCACTAACACTCAGCTCAACATCACCAACACCCAGCTCGACATCACCAACACCCAGCTCGACATCACCAACACCCAGCTCGACATCACCAACACCCAGCTCAACATCACCAACACCCAGCTCGACATCACCAACACCCATCTCGACATCACCAACACCTAGCTCGACATCACTAACACCGAGCTCGACATCACCAACACCCAGCTCGAAATCACCAACACCCAGCTCAACATCACCAACACCCAGCTCGACATCACCAACACCCAGCTCGACATCACCAACACCCAGCTCGACATCACCAACACCCAGCTCAACATCACCAACACCCAGCTCGACATCACCGACACCCAGCTCGACATCACTAACACCCAGCTCAACATCACCAACACCCAGCTCGACATCACCAACACCCAGCTCGACATCACCGACACCCAGCTCGACATCACCAACACCCAGCTCAACATCACCAACACCCAGCTCGAGATCACCCACAGCCAGCTTGACATCACCAACACCCAGCTCGACATCACCCACACCCAGCTCGACATCACTAACACCCAGCTCAACATCACTAACACCCAGTTCAACATCACCGACACCCAGCACGACATCACCCACACCCTGCTCGACATCACCAACACCCAGCTCAACATCACCGACACCCAGCTCAACATCACCAACACCCAGCTCGACATCCCTAACACCCAGTTCGACATCACCATCACCCAGCTCAACATCACCAACACCTAGCTCGACATCACCGACACCCAGCTCAACATCACCAACACCCAGCTCGACATCACCCACACCCAGCTCGACATCACCAACACCCAGCTCCACATCACTAACACCCAGCTCCACATCACTAACACCCAGCTCAACATCACCAACACCCAGCTCGACATCACCAACACCCAGCTCGACATCACCGACACCCAGCTCGACATCACCAACACCCAGCTCAACATCACCAACACCCAGCTCGACATCACCCACAGCCAGCTTGACATCACCAACACCCAGCTCAAAATCACCAACACCCAGCTCCACATCACCCACACCCAGCTCAACATCACCGACACCCAGCTCGACATCACCAACACCCAGCTCGACATCACCGACACCCAGCTCGACATCACCAACACCCAGCTCAACATTACCAACACCCAGCTCGACATCACCCACACCCAGCTCAACATCACCAACACCCAGCTCGACATCACCCACACCAAGCTCAACATGACCGACAGCCAGCACGACATCACCGACACCCAGCTCAACATCACCAACACCCAGCTCAACATCACCGACACCCAGCTCAACATCACCAACACTCAGCTCAACATCACTGACACCCAGCTCGACATCACTAACACCCAGCTCGACATCACCAACACCCAGCTCGACATCACCAACACCCAGCTCGACATCACCCACAACCAGCTCGACATCACCAACACCCAGCTCAACATCACCAACACCCAGCTCGACATCACCCACACCCAGCTCAACATCACCGACACCCAGCACGACATCACCAACACACAGTTCAACATCACCAACACCCAGCTCGACATCACCAACACCCAGCTCAACATCACCGACAACCAGCTCAACATCACCGACACCCAGCTCAACATCACCGACACTCAGCTCGACATCACCGACACCCAGCTCGACATCACGAACACCCAGCTCAACGTCACCAATACCCAGCTCGACATCACCCACACCCAGCTCGACATCACTAACACCCAGCTCAACATCACCGACACCCAGCTCACCATCACCAACACCCAGCTCAACATCACCGACACCCAGCTCACCATCACCAACACTCAGCTCAACATCACCGACACCCAGCTCGACATCACTAACACATAGCTCAACATCACCAACACCCAGATCGACATCACCCACACCCAGCTCGACATCACCGACACCCAGCTCGACATCACTAACACCCAGCTCAACATCACCAACACCCAGCTCGACATCACCCACACCCAGCTCGACATCACCCACACCCAGCTCAACATCACCAACACCCAGCTCAACATCACCAACACCCAGCTCAACATCACCAACACCCAGCACATCATCACCGACACTCAGCTCAACATCACCGACACCCAGCTCGACATTACCCACACCCAGCTCGACATCACCCACACCCAGCTCAACATCACCCACACCCAGCTCAACATCACCAACACCCAGCTCGACATCACCAACACCCAGCTCAACATCACCAACACCCAGCTCGACATCACCAACACCCAGCTCGACATCACTAACACCCAGCTCAACATCACTAACACCCAGTTCAACATCACCGACACCCAGCACGACATCACCCACACCCTGCTCGACATCACCAACACCCAGCTCAACATCACCAACACCCAGCTCAACATCACAAATACCCAGCTCGACATCACCAACCCAAAACCCAGCTCGACATCACCCACACCCAGCTCAACATCACCCACACCCAGCTCAACATCACCAACACCCAGCTCGACATTACGAACACCCAGCTCGACATCACCAACACCCAGCTCAACATCACCAACACCCAGCTCGACATCACCCACACCCAGCTCGACATCACTAACACCCAGCTCAACATCACTAACACCCAGTTCAACATCACCGACACCCAGCACGACATCACCCACACCCTGCTCGACATCACCAACACCCAGCTCAACATCACCGACACCCAGCTCAACATCACCAACACCCAGCTCGACATCCCTAACACCCAGTTCGACATCACCATCACCCAGCTCAACATCACCAACACCCAGCTCGACATCACCGACACCCAGCTCAACATCACCAACACCCAGCTCGACATCACCCACACCCAGCTCGACATCACCAACACCCAGCTCCACATCACTAACACCCAGCTCACCATCACCAACACCCAGCTCAACATCACCGACACCCAGCTCACCATCACCAACACTCAGCTCAACATCACCGACACCCAGCTCGACATCACTAACACATAGCTCAACATCACCAACACCCAGATCGACATCACCCACACCCAGCTCGACATCACCGACACCCAGCTCGACATCACTAACACCCAGCTCAACATCACCAACACCCAGCTCGACATCACCCACACCCAGCTCGACATCACCCACACCCAGCTCAACATCACCAACACCCAGCTCAACATCACCAACACCCAGCTCAACATCACCAACACCCAGCACATCATCACCGACACTCAGCTCAACATCACCGACACCCAGCTCGACATTACCAACACCCAGCTCGACATCACCCACACCCAGCTCAACATCACCCACACCCAGCTCAACATCACCAACACCCAGCTCGACATCACCAACACCCAGCTCAACATCACCAACACCCAGCTCGACATCACCCACACCCAGCTCGACATCACTAACACCCAGCTCAACATCACTAACACCCAGTTCAACATCACCGACACCCAGCACGACATCACCCACACCCTGCTCGACATCACCAACACCCAGCTCAACATCACCAACACCCAGCTCAACATCACAAATACCCAGCTCGACATCACCAACCCAAAACCCAGCTCGACATCACCCACACCCAGCTCAACATCACCCACACCCAGCTCAACATCACCAACACCCAGCTCGACATTACGAACACCCAGCTCGACATCACCAACACCCAGCTCAACATCACCAACACCCAGCTCGACATCACCCACACCCAGCTCGACATCACTAACACCCAGCTCAACATCACTAACACCCAGTTCAACATCACCGACACCCAGCACGACATCACCCACACCCTGCTCGACATCACCAACACCCAGCTCAACATCACCGACACCCAGCTCAACATCACCAACACCCAGCTCGACATCCCTAACACCCAGTTCGACATCACCATCACCCAGCTCAACATCACCAACACCTAGCTCGACATCACCGACACCCAGCTCAACATCACCAACACCCAGCTCGACATCACCCACACCCAGCTCGACATCACCAACACCCAGCTCCACATCACTAACACCCAGCTCCACATCACTAACACCCAGCTCAACATCACCAACACCCAGCTCGACATCACCAACACCCAGCTCGACATCACCGACACCCAGCTCGACATCACCAACACCCAGCTCAACATCACCAACACCCAGCTCGACATCACCCACAGCCAGCTTGACATCACCAACACCCAGCTCAAAATCACCAACACCCAGCTCCACATCACCCACACCCAGCTCAACATCACCGACACCCAGCTCGACATCACCAACACCCAGCTCGACATCACCGACACCCAGCTCGACATCACCAACACCCAGCTCAACATTACCAACACCCAGCTCGACATCACCCACACCCAGCTCAACATCACCAACACCCAGCTCGACATCACCCACACCAAGCTCAACATGACCGACAGCCAGCACGACATCACCGACACCCAGCTCAACATCACCAACACCCAGCTCAACATCACCGACACCCAGCTCAACATCACCAACACTCAGCTCAACATCACTGACACCCAGCTCGACATCACTAACACCCAGCTCGACATCACCAACACCCAGCTCGACATCACCAACACCCAGCTCGACATCACCCACAACCAGCTCGACATCACCAACACCCAGCTCAACATCACCAACACCCAGCTCGACATCACCCACACCCAGCTCGACATCACCGACACCCAGCACGACATCACCAACACACAGTTCAACATCACCAACACCCAGCTCGACATCACCAACACCCAGCTCAACATCACCGACAACCAGCTCAACATCACCGACACCCAGCTCAACATCACCGACACTCAGCTCGACATCACCGACACCCAGCTCGACATCACGAACACCCAGCTCAACGTCACCAATACCCAGCTCGACATCACCCACACCCAGCTCGACATCACTAACACCCAGCTCAACATCACCGACACCCAGCTCACCATCACCAACACCCAGCTCAACATCACCGACACCCAGCTCACCATCACCAACACTCAGCTCAACATCACCGACACCCAGCTCGACATCACCAAAACCCAGCTCGACATGACCAAAACCCAGCTCGACATCACCAACACCCAGCTCGACATCACCAACACCCAGCACCACATCACCAAAACCCAGCTCAATATCACCAACACCCAGCTCGAAATCAACAACACCCAGCTCGACATCACCAACACCCAGCTCAACATCACTAACACCCAGCTCAACATCACTAACACCCAGCTCGGCATCACTAACACTGAGCTCGACATCACCAACACCCAGCTCGAAATCACCAACACCCAGCTCAACATCACCAACACCCAGCTCGACATCACCGACACCCAGCTCAACATCACCAACACCCAGCTCGACATCACCCACACCCAGTTCAACATCACCGACAGCCAGCACGACATCACCGACACTCAGTTCAACATCAACAACACCCAGCTCAACATCACCGACACCCAGCTCAACATCACCAACAATCAGCTCAACATCACCGACACCCAGCTCGACATCACTAACACCCAGCTCAACATCACCAACACCCAGCTCGACATCACCAACACCCAGCTCAACATCACCAACACCCAGCTCAAAATCACCAACACCCAGCTCGACATCACCAACACCCAGCTCGACATCACCAACACCCAGCTCGACATCACCAACACCCAGCTCGACATCACCAACACCCAGCTCGACATCACCAACTCCCAGCTCGACATCACCGACACCCAGCTCGACATCACTAACACCCAGCTCGACATCACCAACACCCAGCTCGACATCACCTACACGCAGCTCCACATCACCAAAACCCAGCTCAACATCACCAACACCCAGCTCGAAATCAACAACACCCAGCTCGACATCACCAACACCCAGCTCAACATCACTAACACCCAGCTCGGCTTCACTAACACTGAGCTCGACATCACCAACACCCAGCTCGAAATCACCAACACCCAGCTCAACATCACTAACACCCAGCTCAACATCACCAACACCCAGCTCGACATCACCAACACCCAGCTCGACATCACCGACACCCAGCTCGACATCACCAACACCCAGCTCAACATCACCAACACCCAGCTCGACATCACCAACACCCAGCTCGGCATCACCAACACCTAGCTCGAAATCACTAACACCGAGCTCGACATCACCAACACCCAGCTCGAAATCACCAACACCCAGCTCAACATCACCAACACCCAGCTCGACATCACCAACACCCAGCTCAACATCACCAACACCCAGCTCGACATCACCAACACCCAGCTCAACATCACCAACTCCCAGCTCGACATCACCGACACCCAGCTCGACATCACTAACACCCAGCTCAACATCACCAACACCCAGCTCGACATCACCAACACCCAGCTCGACATCACCGACACCCAGCTCGACATCACCAACACCCAGCTCAACATCACCAACACCCAGCTCGAGATCACCCACAGCCAGCTCGACATCACCAACAACCAAGCTCAAAATCACCAACACCCAGCTCCACATCACCCACACCCAGCTCAACATCACCGACACCCAGCTCGACATCACCAACACCCAGCTCGACATCACTGACACCCAGCTCGACATCACCAACACCCAGCTCAACATCACCAACACCCAGCTCGACATCCCCCACACCCAGCTCAACATCACCAACACCCAGCTCAACATCACCCACACCAAGCTCAACATGACCGACAGCCAGCACGACATCACCGACACCCAGCTCGACATCACCAACACCCAGCTCGACATCACCAACACCCAGCTCAACATCACCGACACCCAGCTCAACATCACCGACACCCAGCTCAACATCACCAACACTCAGCTCAACATCACTGACACCCAGCTCGACATCACTAACACCCAGCTCGACATCACCAACACCCAGCTCGACATCACCAACACCCAGCTCAACATCACTAACACCCAGCTCGGCATCACTAACACTGAGCTCGACATCACCAACACCCAGCTCGAAATCACCAACACCCAGCTCAACATCACTAACACCCAGCTCAACATCACCAACACCCAGCTCGACATCACCGACACCCAGCTCAACATCACCAACACCCAGCTCGACATCACCCACACCCAGCTCAACATCACCGACAGCCAGCACGACATCACCGACACCCAGTTCAACATCACCAACACCCAGCTCAACATCACCGACACCCAGCTCAACATCACCAACACCCAGCTCAAAATCACCAACACCCAGCTCGACATTACCAACACCCAGCTCGACATCACCAACACCCAGCTCGACATCACCAACACCTAGCTCGACATCACCAACACCCAGCTCAACATCACCAACACCCAGCTCAACATCACTAACACCCAGCTCAACATCACCGACACCCAGCTCAACATCACCGACACCCAGCTCAACATCACCAACTCCCAGCTCGACATCACCGACACCCAGCTCGACATCACTAACACCCAGCTCGACATCACCAACACCCAGCTCGACATCACCAACACCCAGCTCCTCATCACCAAAACCCAGCTCAACATCACCAACACCCAGCTCGGCATCACTAACACTGAGCTCGACATCACCAACACCCAGCTCGAAATCACCAACACCCAGCTCAACATCACTAACACTCAGCTCAACATCACCAACACCCAGCTCGACATCACCAACACCCAGCTCGACATCACCAACACCCAGCTCGACATCACCAACACCCAGCTCAACATCACCAACACCCAGCTCGACATCACCAACACCCATCTCGACATCACCAACACCTAGCTCGACATCACTAACACCGAGCTCGACATCACCAACACCCAGCTCGAAATCACCAACACCCAGCTCAACATCACCAACACCCAGCTCGACATCACCAACACCCAGCTCGACATCACCAACACCCAGCTCGACATCACCAACACCCAGCTCAACATCACCAACACCCAGCTCGACATCACCGACACCCAGCTCGACATCACTAACACCCAGCTCAACATCACCAACACCCAGCTCGACATCACCAACACCCAGCTCGACATCACCGACACCCAGCTCGACATCACCAACACCCAGCTCAACATCACCAACACCCAGCTCGAGATCACCCACAGCCAGCTTGACATCACCAACACCCAGCTCGACATCACCCACACCCAGCTCGACATCACTAACACCCAGCTCAACATCACTAACACCCAGTTCAACATCACCGACACCCAGCACGACATCACCCACACCCTGCTCGACATCACCAACACCCAGCTCAACATCACCGACACCCAGCTCAACATCACCAACACCCAGCTCGACATCCCTAACACCCAGTTCGACATCACCATCACCCAGCTCAACATCACCAACACCTAGCTCGACATCACCGACACCCAGCTCAACATCACCAACACCCAGCTCGACATCACCCACACCCAGCTCGACATCACCAACACCCAGCTCCACATCACTAACACCCAGCTCCACATCACTAACACCCAGCTCAACATCACCAACACCCAGCTCGACATCACCAACACCCAGCTCGACATCACCGACACCCAGCTCGACATCACCAACACCCAGCTCAACATCACCAACACCCAGCTCGACATCACCCACAGCCAGCTTGACATCACCAACACCCAGCTCAAAATCACCAACACCCAGCTCCACATCACCCACACCCAGCTCAACATCACCGACACCCAGCTCGACATCACCAACACCCAGCTCGACATCACCGACACCCAGCTCGACATCACCAACACCCAGCTCAACATTACCAACACCCAGCTCGACATCACCCACACCCAGCTCAACATCACCAACACCCAGCTCGACATCACCCACACCAAGCTCAACATGACCGACAGCCAGCACGACATCACCGACACCCAGCTCAACATCACCAACACCCAGCTCAACATCACCGACACCCAGCTCAACATCACCAACACTCAGCTCAACATCACTGACACCCAGCTCGACATCACTAACACCCAGCTCGACATCACCAACACCCAGCTCGACATCACCAACACCCAGCTCGACATCACCCACAACCAGCTCGACATCACCAACACCCAGCTCAACATCACCAACACCCAGCTCGACATCACCCACACCCAGCTCAACATCACCGACACCCAGCACGACATCACCAACACACAGTTCAACATCACCAACACCCAGCTCGACATCACCAACACCCAGCTCAACATCACCGACAACCAGCTCAACATCACCGACACCCAGCTCAACATCACCGACACTCAGCTCGACATCACCGACACCCAGCTCGACATCACGAACACCCAGCTCAACGTCACCAATACCCAGCTCGACATCACCCACACCCAGCTCGACATCACTAACACCCAGCTCAACATCACCGACACCCAGCTCACCATCACCAACACCCAGCTCAACATCACCGACACCCAGCTCACCATCACCAACACTCAGCTCAACATCACCGACACCCAGCTCGACATCACTAACACATAGCTCAACATCACCAACACCCAGATCGACATCACCCACACCCAGCTCGACATCACCGACACCCAGCTCGACATCACTAACACCCAGCTCAACATCACCAACACCCAGCTCGACATCACCCACACCCAGCTCGACATCACCCACACCCAGCTCAACATCACCAACACCCAGCTCAACATCACCAACACCCAGCTCAACATCACCAACACCCAGCACATCATCACCGACACTCAGCTCAACATCACCGACACCCAGCTCGACATTACCCACACCCAGCTCGACATCACCCACACCCAGCTCAACATCACCCACACCCAGCTCAACATCACCAACACCCAGCTCGACATCACCAACACCCAGCTCAACATCACCAACACCCAGCTCGACATCACCAACACCCAGCTCGACATCACTAACACCCAGCTCAACATCACTAACACCCAGTTCAACATCACCGACACCCAGCACGACATCACCCACACCCTGCTCGACATCACCAACACCCAGCTCAACATCACCAACACCCAGCTCAACATCACAAATACCCAGCTCGACATCACCAACCCAAAACCCAGCTCGACATCACCCACACCCAGCTCAACATCACCCACACCCAGCTCAACATCACCAACACCCAGCTCGACATTACGAACACCCAGCTCGACATCACCAACACCCAGCTCAACATCACCAACACCCAGCTCGACATCACCCACACCCAGCTCGACATCACTAACACCCAGCTCAACATCACTAACACCCAGTTCAACATCACCGACACCCAGCACGACATCACCCACACCCTGCTCGACATCACCAACACCCAGCTCAACATCACCGACACCCAGCTCAACATCACCAACACCCAGCTCGACATCCCTAACACCCAGTTCGACATCACCATCACCCAGCTCAACATCACCAACACCCAGCTCGACATCACCGACACCCAGCTCAACATCACCAACACCCAGCTCGACATCACCCACACCCAGCTCGACATCACCAACACCCAGCTCCACATCACTAACACCCAGCTCACCATCACCAACACCCAGCTCAACATCACCGACACCCAGCTCACCATCACCAACACTCAGCTCAACATCACCGACACCCAGCTCGACATCACTAACACATAGCTCAACATCACCAACACCCAGATCGACATCACCCACACCCAGCTCGACATCACCGACACCCAGCTCGACATCACTAACACCCAGCTCAACATCACCAACACCCAGCTCGACATCACCCACACCCAGCTCGACATCACCCACACCCAGCTCAACATCACCAACACCCAGCTCAACATCACCAACACCCAGCTCAACATCACCAACACCCAGCACATCATCACCGACACTCAGCTCAACATCACCGACACCCAGCTCGACATTACCAACACCCAGCTCGACATCACCCACACCCAGCTCAACATCACCCACACCCAGCTCAACATCACCAACACCCAGCTCGACATCACCAACACCCAGCTCAACATCACCAACACCCAGCTCGACATCACCCACACCCAGCTCGACATCACTAACACCCAGCTCAACATCACTAACACCCAGTTCAACATCACCGACACCCAGCACGACATCACCCACACCCTGCTCGACATCACCAACACCCAGCTCAACATCACCAACACCCAGCTCAACATCACAAATACCCAGCTCGACATCACCAACCCAAAACCCAGCTCGACATCACCCACACCCAGCTCAACATCACCCACACCCAGCTCAACATCACCAACACCCAGCTCGACATTACGAACACCCAGCTCGACATCACCAACACCCAGCTCAACATCACCAACACCCAGCTCGACATCACCCACACCCAGCTCGACATCACTAACACCCAGCTCAACATCACTAACACCCAGTTCAACATCACCGACACCCAGCACGACATCACCCACACCCTGCTCGACATCACCAACACCCAGCTCAACATCACCGACACCCAGCTCAACATCACCAACACCCAGCTCGACATCCCTAACACCCAGTTCGACATCACCATCACCCAGCTCAACATCACCAACACCTAGCTCGACATCACCGACACCCAGCTCAACATCACCAACACCCAGCTCGACATCACCCACACCCAGCTCGACATCACCAACACCCAGCTCCACATCACTAACACCCAGCTCCACATCACTAACACCCAGCTCAACATCACCAACACCCAGCTCGACATCACCAACACCCAGCTCGACATCACCGACACCCAGCTCGACATCACCAACACCCAGCTCAACATCACCAACACCCAGCTCGACATCACCCACAGCCAGCTTGACATCACCAACACCCAGCTCAAAATCACCAACACCCAGCTCCACATCACCCACACCCAGCTCAACATCACCGACACCCAGCTCGACATCACCAACACCCAGCTCGACATCACCGACACCCAGCTCGACATCACCAACACCCAGCTCAACATTACCAACACCCAGCTCGACATCACCCACACCCAGCTCAACATCACCAACACCCAGCTCGACATCACCCACACCAAGCTCAACATGACCGACAGCCAGCACGACATCACCGACACCCAGCTCAACATCACCAACACCCAGCTCAACATCACCGACACCCAGCTCAACATCACCAACACTCAGCTCAACATCACTGACACCCAGCTCGACATCACTAACACCCAGCTCGACATCACCAACACCCAGCTCGACATCACCAACACCCAGCTCGACATCACCCACAACCAGCTCGACATCACCAACACCCAGCTCAACATCACCAACACCCAGCTCGACATCACCCACACCCAGCTCAACATCACCGACACCCAGCACGACATCACCAACACACAGTTCAACATCACCAACACCCAGCTCGACATCACCAACACCCAGCTCAACATCACCGACAACCAGCTCAACATCACCGACACCCAGCTCAACATCACCGACACTCAGCTCGACATCACCGACACCCAGCTCGACATCACGAACACCCAGCTCAACGTCACCAATACCCAGCTCGACATCACCCACACCCAGCTCGACATCACTAACACCCAGCTCAACATCACCGACACCCAGCTCACCATCACCAACACCCAGCTCAACATCACCGACACCCAGCTCACCATCACCAACACTCAGCTCAACATCACCGACACCCAGCTCGACATCACTAACACATAGCTCAACATCACCAACACCCAGATCGACATCACCCACACCCAGCTCGACATCACCGACACCCAGCTCGACATCACCCACGCCCAGCTCAACATCACCAACACCCAGCTCAACATCACCAACACCCAGCTCAACATCACCAACACCCAGCACATCATCACCGACACTCAGCTCAACATCACCGACACCCAGCTCGACATTACCAACACCCAGCTCGACATCACCCACACCCAGCTCAACATCACCCACACCCAGCTCAACATCACCAACACCCAGCTCGACATCACCAACACCCAGCTCAACATCACCAACACCCAGCTCGACATCACCCACACCCAGCTCGACATCACTAACACCCAGCTCAACATCACTAACACCCAGTTCAACATCACCGACACCCAGCACGACATCACCCACACCCTGCTCGACATCACCAACACCCAGCTCAACATCACCAACACCCAGCTCAACATCACAAATACCCAGCTCGACATCACCAACCCAAAACCCAGCTCGACATCACCCACACCCAGCTCAACATCACCCACACCCAGCTCAACATCACCAACACCCAGCTCGACATTACGAACACCCAGCTCGACATCACCAACACCCAGCTCAACATCACCAACACCCAGCTCGACATCACCCACACCCAGCTCGACATCACTAACACCCAGCTCAACATCACTAACACCCAGTTCAACATCACCGACACCCAGCACGACATCACCCACACCCTGCTCGACATCACCAACACCCAGCTCAACATCACCGACACCCAGCTCAACATCACCAACACCCAGCTCGACATCCCTAACACCCAGTTCGACATCACCATCACCCAGCTCAACATCACCAACACCCAGCTCGACATCACCGACACCCAGCTCAACATCACCAACACCCAGCTCGACATCACCCACACCCAGCTCGACATCACCAACACCCAGCTCCACATCACTAACACCCAGCTCCACATCACTAACACCCAGCTCGACATCACCGACACCCAGCTCGACATCACCAACACCCAGCTCAACATCACTAACACCCAGCTCAACATCACCAACACGCAGCTCAACATCACCAACCCAACACCCAACTCGACATCACTAACACCCAGCTCAACATCACTAACACCCAGCTCAACATCACCAACACCCAGCTCAACATCACCGACACCCAGCTCGACATCACTAACACCCAGCTCAACATCACCAACACCCAGCTCAACATCACCAACAACCAGCTCGACATCACCCACGCCCAGCTCAACATCACTAACACCCAGCTCAACATCACCAACACCCAGCTCGACATCACCAACTCAACACCCAGCTCGACATCACTAACACCCAGCTCAACATCACTAACACCCAGCTCAGCATCACCAACACCCAGCTCAACATCACCGACACCCAGCTCGACATCACCAACACCCAGCTCAACATCACCCACACCAGCTCAACATCACCCACACCCAGCTCAACATCACTAACACCCAGTGCAACATCACTAACACCCAGCTCAACATCACCAACACCCAGCTCAACATCACCCACACCCAGCTCGACATCACTAACACCCAGCTCGACATCACCGACAACCAGCTCGACATCACCATCACCCAGCTCGACATCACCAACACCCAGCTCAACATCACTAACACCCAGCTCAACATCACCAACACCCAGCTCAACATCACCAACACCCATCTCAACATCACTAACACCCAGCTCAACATCACCGACACCCAGCTCAACATCACCCACACCCTGCTCGACATCACTAACACCCAGCTCGACATCACCAACACCCAGCTCAACATCACCAACACCCAGCTGAACATCACCAACACCCAGCTCGACTTCACCCACACCCAGCTAAACATCACTAACACCCTGCTCAACATCACCAACACCCAGCTCAACATCACCAACCCAACACCCAGCTCGACATCACTAACACCAAGCTCAACATCACCCACACCCAGCTCGACATCACCCACACCCAGCTCAACATCACTAACACCCAGCTCAACATCACCAACACCCAGCTCAACATCACCGACACCCAGCTTGACATCACCGACACCCAGCTCGACATCACCAACACTCAGCTCGACATCACCGACACCCAGCTCAACATCACCAACACCCAGCTCGACATCACCAACACCCAGCTCAACATCACTAACACCCAGCTCGACATCACCGACACCCCCTCCGCTCCTTCGCTGTCTCTAGATTATCAGCTTACTTATCCAACCTCCAGCACTGGATAGGCAGAAATTTCCTCTGGTTAAATATTGGGAAAACTAAGGCCTTTGTTTTTGGTCATCGTTACAAGATCCATTCACTTTGTTTTTAGACATTCACAGGATGTGGGGCTTCGCTGGCTGGGCCAGCATTTATTGCCCATCCCTAATTGCCCCTTGAGAAGGTGGTGGTGAGCTGCCTTCTTGAGCCGCTGCAGTCCATGTGGTGTAGGTACAACCACAGTGCTGTTAGGGTGGGAGTTCCAGGATTTTGACCCAGCGACAGTGAAGGAACGGTGATATATTTCCAAGTCAGGATGGTGAGTGACTTGGAGGGGAACTTCCAGGTGGTGGTGTTCCCATCTATCTGCTGTCCTTGTCCTTCTAGATGGTAGTGGTTGTGGGTTTGGAAGGTGCTGTCTAAGGAGCCTTGGTGAATCCCTGCAGTGCATCTTGTAGATGGTACACACACTGCTGCTACTGTGTGTTGGTGGTGAAGGGAGTGAATGTTTGTGGATGGGGTGCCATTCAAGCAGGCTGTTTTGTCCTGGATGGTGTCAAGCTGCTTGAGTGTTGTGGGAGCTGCACCCATCCAGGCAAGTGGGGAGTATTCCATCACACTCCTGACTTGTGCCTGTAGATGGTGGACAGGCTTTGGGGAGTCAGGAGGTGAGTTACCCTCCACAGGATTCCCAGCCTCTGACCTGCTCTTGTAGTCACAGTATTTATATGGCTGGTCCAGTTCAGTTTCTGGTCAATGGTAACCCCCAGGATGTTGATAGTGGGAGATTCCGTGATGCTAATGCCATTGAAAGCAATGGGTGATGGTTGGATTCTCTCTTGTTGGAGATGGTCATTGCCTGGCACTTGTGTGGCATGAATGTTACTTGCCACTTGTCAGCCCCGAGCCTGGATATTGTCCAGGTCTTGCTGCATTTGGACATGGACTGCTTCAGTACCTGAGGAGTCGTGAATGGTGCTGAACATTGTGCAATCATCAGTGAACATCCCCACTTCTGACCTTATGATGGAAGGAAGGTCATTGATGAAGCAGCTGAAGATGGTTGCGTCTAGGACACTACCCTGGGGAACTCCTGCAGTGATGTCCTGGAGCTGAGATGACTGACCTCCAACAACCACAACCATCTTCCTTTGTGCTGGGTATGACTCCAACCAGCGGAGAGTTTTCCCCCTGATTCCCATTGACTCCAGTTTTGCTGGGACTCCTTGATGCCACACTCGGTCAAATGCTGCCTTGATGTCAAGGGCAGTCACTCTCTCCTCACCTTGGGACTTCAGCTCTTTTGTCCATGTTTGAACCAAGGCTGTAATGAGGTCAGGAGCTGAGTGTCTCTGGCAGAATCAGAACTGGGCATCAGTGAGCAGGTTATTGCTAAGCAAGTGCCACTTGATAGCATTGTTGATGACCCCTTCCATCACTTTACTGATGATCGATGGGGCAGTAATTGGCTAGGTTGGATTTGTCCTGCTTTTTGTGTACAGGACATACCTGGGCAATTTTCCACACAGCCGGGTAGATGCCAGTGTTGTAGCTGTACTGGAACAGCTTGGCTAGGGGCACAGCAAGTTCTGGAGCACAAGTCTTCAGTATTATTGCTGGAATATTGTCAGGGCCCATAGCCTTTGCAGTATCCAGTGCCTTCAGCCATTTCTTGATAGCAAGTGGAGTGAATTGAATTAGCTGAAGACTGGCATCTGTGATGCTGGGGACCTCCAGAGGATGCTGAGATGGTTCATCCAGTCAACAGTTCTGGCTGAAGGTTGTTGCAAATGCTTCAGCCTTGTCTTTTGCACTGATGCGCTGGGCTCCCCCATCATTGAGAATGGGGATATTTGTGGAGCCTCCTCCAGTGAGTTGTTTAATTATCCACCCCCATTCACAACTGGGTGTGGCAGGACTGTAGAGCTTAGATCTGATCCGTTGGTTGTCGGATCGCTTAGCCCTGTCTATCACTTGCTGCTTATGCTGTTTGGCACACAAGTGATCCTGTGTTATAGCTTCACCAGGTTGACACCTCATTTTTAGGTATACCTGGTGCTGCTCCTGGCATACCCTCTTCATTGAACCATGGTTGATCCCCTGGCTTGATGGTAATGGTAAAGTGGGGGATATGCTGGGCCATGAGCTTACAGATTGTGTTCGAGTACAATTCTGCTGCAGCTGATGGCCCACAGCACCTCATGGATGCCCAGTCTTGAGTTGCTAGATCTGTTCAAAATCTATCCCATTTAGCACAGTGGTAGTGTCACACAACATGATGGAGGGTATCCTCAATGTGAAGATGGGACTTCATCTCCACAATGACTGTGAGGTGATCACTCCTACTGATACTGTCATGGACAGATACATCTGTGACAGGCAGGTTGGTGAGGAAGAGGTCTTGTATGTTTTTCCCTCTTGCTGGTTCCCTCACCACCTGCTGCAGACCCAGTCTAGCAGCTATGTCCTTTAGGACTCGGCCAGCTCGGTCAGTAGTGGTGCTACCGAGCCACTCTTGTTGATGGATACTGAAATCCCCCACCCAGAGTACATTCTGCGCCCTTGCCACCCTCAGTGCTTCCTCCAAGCGGTGTTCAACATGGAGGAGGCACTGATTCACCAGCTGAGGGATGGCGGGACGTGGTAATCAGCAGGAGCTTTCCTTGTCCTTCTGTGATGTCAGGCTGTTGGTTGACTCGTCTGTGAGGCAGCTCACAAATGTTGGCGCTTGGCTCCAGATGTTAGTGAGGAAGTGGTCTTTGCAGGTCCAACAGGACTGAGATTACCATTGTCATTTCTGGTGCCTACGTCAATGTCGGGTGGTCTGACTGGTTTCATTGCTTTGTGACTTTGTAGCAGTTTGAGTGACCAGCCCGGCCATTTCAGAGGGCAGTTAGGATCCACATGTGTCGGCCAGGCCGGGTAAAGATGGCAGATATTTTCCCTAAAGGGCATTAGTGACCCAGATGTGTTTTTGCATCAATGCATGATAGTTTCATGGTCACCATTACTGGGACTCACTTTAGATTCCAAACTTTTTTATTTATAATCAAATTCCAGCTGCTGGGGTGGGATTTGAACCCATGTTTGCATAGCATTAGCCTGGAATATTAGTCCAGTGACATAACCACTATGGCACTTGCTTCCAACTGCATCCCTCTCTTTGGCAGCTCTGTAAGGTTGAACCAGACTCTTCACAACTGCTTTCAACCTCATATCTGCACCATCGCCTAGACTGCCTATAACACCACCCGACTCTGTCCCATCTCAGCTCATCATCCTACTGAAACCCTCATCCCTGCCTTTGTTAGCTCCAGACTCAGCAATGCTCCCCATCTGGTCTCCCACATTCTCCCTTTGTAAACTTGAAATCATCTAAAACTCCACTGCCCTTGACTTAACTCAGAGAAAATCCCATCCCCCATCAGCCCTGTGCTCGCTGACCTAATTTAACCCCTGCTCAACACCTTGATTTTAAAATTCTCCTACTCTCCAAATCCCTCCAATCTCTTTGCCCCCTCCCTGTCTCTGTAACCTGACCCAATCCCACAGCTCTCCGAGATCTCTGCACTCCTCCAATTCCAGCCTCTTCGCCAATCACTCCAACACTGGCAGTCATGTCTTCAACTGCTTGGGCCCTAAACTCTGGGATTCCTTCCCAAAACCTCTCTGCCTCTCCCTCCTCCTTTACCATCATCCTTTAAACTGACCAATTTGACCAAGTTTTTGGTCATCTTCCTGAATCGTGTCTTATACGACTTGATGTTTAATTTTGTTTTACACAAACTGCAACTTGAACACAACTGTCAGATCTTCTGTCAGTGTCTGTGTGTGTGTGTGTGTGTGTCTGTGTATGTGTGTGTGTCTGTGTGTGTGTGTGTCTGTGTGTGTGTGTCTGTGTGTGTGTGTGTGTCTGTGTATGTGTGTGTGTCTGTGTGTGTGTGTGTCTGTGTGTGTGTGTCTGTGTGTGTGTGTGTGTCTGTGTGTGTCTGTGTGTGTGTGTGTGTCTGTGTGTGTGTGTGTCTGTGTGTGTGTCTGTGTGTGTGTGTGTGTGTGTGTGCGTGTGTCTGTGTGCGTTAGCATGTGAGTATGTGTGGGAGTGAGTGCCTGTGTTTGGGTCTGTGTAAATGTGTCTCAGGTGACTGTGTGTGTGGGTTTGTACATGTCCATGCAGCAAGTCCACATTTACTATAGCCCTAGTTAATGCTGTTTTGCGTTAACATTGGTAAGTTATTGAGGCCTGTAATCTTGTTGAGCGATGCAAGGTTGGTTTTAACATTCTTTCATACGTGACCTGATTAACAGCATTTTGAAGCAGCCCAGCCTTTCTGTTTATTCCTTCATGGGATGTGGGTGTCACTGACAAGGCCAGTGTTTTTTACCCATCACTAACTGCCCTTGAACTGAGTGGCTGCCTAGGCTATTTCAGAGGGCATTTCAGAATTGACCACATTGGCTGTGGGTCTGGAGCCACACGTAGGCCAGACCAGGTAAGGACAGTAGATTTCCTTCCCTTAAGGACATTAATGAAACAGATGGGTTTTTATGACAATCGATGATAGTTTCATGGATGTCATTACTGAGACTCTCTTTATCTTCCAGCTGCCATGGTGGGATTTGAAACCTGGTCCCCAGAACGTTAACCTGGGCCTCTGGGTTACTAGTTACTAGCGACAATACACTATCTCCCGACCTCTGACTCAGAGCCTGACTGACCCTCTCACCGCTTCCCTCCCCTGAATCTGTGTTCCCAGTCAAGATCCAGACCGGATGTCAGAGCTCCGGGCATGTGGAGGTGTGGTTCCCGGAGGTGCTGGAGCGTTATGTTGGAGCAATTATAATCCGTGTTTCCTTTCCAAAAGAATTTCAAAGCTTCTCGTCCACATGCCCCTCACCGCTCTGCTCCAGAGTTCCCTATCACAGCGAAAGCTCAGAAAGTGAAGCTGCAAGCGGGATCATTTTAAATAACACATGGGCAGGCCGGAATCTTCCCATTCCTCACGGGATCTTCCAGTGCCTCCGATGTCAACGGAGAGTTCAATAGCTCACAGGCCCCAGGTCAGCACCAGGGCAACCCACCCTCCAACAGCCCAGGAACACCGGCATCAGATCTCATGGGACCATAAGACATAGGAGCAGAAATTAGGCCAATCGGCCCATCGAGTCTGCTCCGCCATTCAATCATGGCTGATAAGTTTCTCAACCCCATTCTCCCACCTTCTCCCCGTAACCTTTGATCCCCTTACCAATCAAGAACCTATCTATCTCAGTCTTAAATACACTCAATGACCTGGCCTCCACAGCCTTCTGTGGCAATGAATTCCATAGATTCACCACTCTCTGGCTAAAGAAGTTTCTCCTCATCTCTGTTCTAAAAGGTCTTCCCTTTACTCTGAGGCTGTGCCCTCGGGTCCTAGTCTCTCCTACTAATGGAAACATCTTCCCCACGTCCACTCTATCCAGGCCTCTCAGTATTCTGTAAGTTTCAATCAAATCCCCCCTCATTCTTCTAAACTCCATCGAGTATAGACCCAGTGTTCTCAAACGTTCCTCATATGTTAAGCCTTTCATTCCTGGGATCGTTCTCGTGAACCTCCTCTGGACCCTCTCCAGGACCAGCACATCCTTCCTGAGATACGGGGCCCAAAATTGCTCACAATATTCTAAATGTGGTCTGACCAGAGCCTTATAAAGCCTCAGCAGCACATCCCTGCTTTCATATTCTAGTCCTCTCGAAATAAATGCCAATATTGCATTTGCCTTTCTAACTACCGACTCAACCTGCAAGTTAACCTTAAGAGAATCCTGGACTAGGATTTCCAAGTCCCTTTGCACTCCAGACTTCGGAATTCTCTCCCCGTTTAGAAAATAGTCTATGCCTCTATTCTTCCTACCAAAGTGCATGACCTCACACTTCCCCACGTTGTATTCCATCTGCCACTTCTTTGCCCATTCTCCTAACCTGTCCAAATCCTTCTGCAGCCTCCCCACCTGCCCAATACTACCTGTCTCTCCACCTATCTTTGTATCATCTGCAAACTTAGGCAGGATGCCCTCAGTTCCTTCATCTGGCTCATTAATGTATAAAGTGAAAAGTTGTGGTCCCAACACTGACACCTGCGGAACTCCACTAGTCACCGGCCGCCATCCTGAGAAGGACTCCCTTATCCCCACTCTCTGCCTCCTGCCAGACAGCCAATCTTCTATCCATGCTAGTACCTTGCCGCTAACACCATGGGCTCTTATCTTACTGAGCAGCCTCCTGTGCGGCACCTTGTCAAAGGCCTTCTGCAAGTCCAAGTAGATAACATCCATTGGCTCTCCTTTGTCTAACCTACTCATTACCTCCTCAAAGAATTCTAACAGATTTGTCAGGCATGACTTCACCTTGATGAAACCATGCTGACTTTGCCCGATTTTACCATGCACTTCCAAGTATTCTGAAATCTCATCCTTAATAATGGACTCTAAAATCTTACCAACGACCGAGGTCAGGCTAATCGGCCTGTAATTTCCCGTCTTTTGCCTCACTCCCTTCTTAAACAGGGCGGTTACCTTGGCGATCGTGAGTGGAAACACAGGGAAATGGCAAGAGGGTGAGTCAGGGAATAGGAGGTTAGTCGAGTTGGTAGGTTAGGCACAGGGGGAGATTGGAGGGTCAGGGAGGGGGAGGGGCCACAAGTCAGAAGGTCAGAGATGGGGATAAACACATTGATTGGCACGTGCAGGACTTATCAGGAATTGAACTAACATAAGTGGGTAGGTGGGATTGAGGGATACGGGGAGAGGGTGGGTAGGTGGGATTGAGGGATACGGGGAGAGGGTGGGTAGGTGGGATTGAGGGATACGGGGAGAGGGTGGGTAGGTGGGATTGAGGGATACGGGGAGAGGGTGGGTAGGTGGGATTGAGGGATACGGGGAGAGGGTGGGTAGGTGGGATTGAGGGTTACAGGGAGAGGGTGGGTAGGTGGGATTGAGGGATATGGAGAGAGGGTGGGTAGGAGGGATTGAGGGATACGGGGAGAGGGTGGGTAGGTGAGATTGAGGGATACGGGGAGAGGGTGGGTAGGTGGGATTGAGGGATATGGAGAGAGGGTGGGTAGGTGGGATTGAGGGATATGGAGAGAGGGTGGGTAGGAGGGATTGAGGGATACGGGGAGAGGGTGGGTAGGTAGGATTGAGGGGTACGGGGAGAGGGTGAGTAGGTCGGATTGAGGGATATGGAGAGAGGGTGGGTAGGAGGGATTGAGGGATACGGGGAGAGGGTGGGTAGGTGGGATTGAGGGGTACGGGGAGAGGGTGAGTAGGTGGGATTGAGGGTTACAGGGAGAGGGTGGGTAGGTGGGATTGAGGGATATGGGGAGAGGGTGGGTAGGTGGGATTGAGGGAAACAGGGAGAGGGTGAGTAGGTGGGATTGAGGGATACGGGGAGGGGGTGGGTAGGTGGGATTGAGGGATACGGGGAGGGGGTGGGTAGGTGGGATTGAGGGATATGGAGAGAGGGTGGGTAGGTGGGATTGAGGGATACGGGGAGAGGGTGGGTAGGTGGGATTGAGGGATATGGGGAGAGGGATATGGGGAGAGGGTGGGTAGGTGGGATTGTGGGATAAGGGGAGAGAGTGGGTAGGTGGGATTGAGGGATACGGGGAGAGGGTGGGTAGGTGGGATTGAGGGATACGGGGAGAGGGTGGGTAGGTGGGATTGAGGGATATGGAGAGAGGGTGGGTAGGAGGGATTGAGGGATATGGAGAGAGGGTGGGTAGGTGGGATTGAGGGATATGGGGAGAGGGTGGGTAGGTGGGATTGAGGGATATGGAGAGAGGGTGGGTAGGAGGGATTGAGGGATATGGAGAGAGGGTGGGTAGGTGGGATTGAGGGATATGGGGAGAGGGTGGGTTGGTGAGATTGAGGGATACGGAGAGAGGGTGAGTAGGTGGGATTGAGGGATACGGGGAGAGGGTGAGTAGGTGGGATTGAGGGATAAGGGGAGAGGGTGGGTAGGTGGGATTGAGGGATATGAGGAGAGGGTGGGTAGGTGGGATTGAGGGATACGGGGAGAGGGTGGGTAGGTGGGATTGAGGGATATGGGGAGAGGGTGGGTTGGTGAGATTGAGGGATATGAGGAGAGGGAGGGTCGGCATGATTGAGGGATAAGGGGAGAGGGTGGGTAGGTGGGATTGAGGGATACGGGGAGAGGGTGGGTAGGTGGGATTGAGGGATACGGGGAGAGGGTGGGTGGGTGGGATTGAGGGATATGGAGAGAGGGTGGGTTGGTGTGATTGAGGGATATGGAGAGAGGGTGGGTAGGAGGGATTGAGGGATATGGGGAGAGTGTGGGTAGGTGGGATTGAGGGATAAGGGGAGAGGGTGGGTAGGTGGGATTGAGGGATACGGGGAGAGGGTGGGTAGGTGGGATTGAGGGATATGGGGAGAGGGTGGGTAGGTGGGATTGAGGGATAAGGGGAGAGGGTGGGTAGGTGAGATTGAGGGATATGGAGAGAGGGTGGGTAGGTGGGATTGAGGGATACGGGGAGAGGGTGGGTAGGTGAGATTGAGGGATATGGAGAGAGGGTGGGTAGGTGGGATTGAGGGATACGGGGAGAGGGTGGGTGTTTGGGATTGAGGGTTACAGGGAGAGGGTGGGTAGGTGGGATTGAGGGATACGGGGAGAGGGTGGGTAGGTGGGATTGAGGGATACGGGGAGAGGGTTGGTAGGTGGGATTGAGGGATACGGGGAGAGGGTGGGTAGGTGGGATTGAGGGTTACGGGGAGAGGGTGGGTAGGTGGGATTGAGGGTTACAGGGAGAGGGTGAGTAGGTGAGATTGAGGGATAAGGGGAGAGGGTGGGTAGGTGAGATTGAGGGATATGAGGAGAGGGAGGGTCGGCATGATTGAGGGATACGGGGAGAGGAAGGGTGGGTTAGGTGCAGTGTCTAGAAATGTCCTGTACCCTCCCTCATTTCCTTCAGAAACACAGTGAGACTTGTATCAGCGGCTAATGAATTGTGAATTTCTGATATGGTTGCATTCAGGAGATTAAGGGCAGAGGTGAGACAGGAATCGTTTATGCAACAGATAACACTTTGCTGTGTGCCAATTGGAAGCAATTTCAAGGCTGGGCCTCCAGTAATTTTCTAGATCAATGAGATGTCATGGATTGACCAGGCACAGAACTTGTTATCACATTCTACCTGCAGTGAGCAGTATGCTAATCGGAAAGCACCTCATGAAGCCTTTCACAGATGTTCTATTTCTCACAGATGATAAAGCAAAACCTATTCTGTGTGTGTGAAAAATCCGTTTTTGAGTATTAACCTTTGATGGAGGAATGAGAGTTTTCTATACAGCCTACAGCCGGCAAGATGAATAACTAGCAATTACAGTCAAATCTGGTTAGTGGGAACAGCTAGCAGCAATCTCTCTCCCCCCTCCTCCACATTTATAAAGCCCTCCACCATCACCAGTCACACAGCACACATTCAAACATCCTATTTATAGAAGCCTTTCACCTTGATTCTGCCACAGTTTGTCTTAGGATTCGTTTCATGGACAGATCTCACCCACTGACTATTTGCCATCTTTCAGATGTGACTCTAAACTCTCTGCCCTTTCAGGTGACTGCAAAAGATATCACAGTGCCATTTCGAAAAAAGAGCAGGGCAGGTCCCCTCTGTGTCCTGGCTAATATTTACCCCTCAACTATGGTCTCAAAGAATCGTTACAGTGCAGAAGGGGCCTATCCAGCCCATTGTGCCTGTACTGGCTCTCTAAATGAACATTTCAGCCAGCGCCATTCTCCTGCCTTGTCCCCTGTAACCCTGAATATTGTTTCTTTTTAGATAATAATCCAATTCCCACTTGAAAGACTCGATTGAACCTGCCTCCACCATACTCCAGGCAGCACATTCCAGACCCTGACCACTCACTGCGTGAAATAGTTTTCCCTCATGTCACTTCTGCTTCTTTCACCAGTCACTTTAAATCTGTGTCCTCTCGTTCTCGATCCTTCCACCAAAGGGAACAGTTTCTCCCTGTCTACTCTGTCCAGACCCCTCATGATTTTGAATATTTCTCTCGAATTTCCTCTCAACCTGCTCTTCTCGCTGGAACTATCCTCGTGAATCTCTTCTGCACTCTCTCCAATGCTTTCCTAAAGTACAGACCCCAGAACTGGACACAATACTCCAGCTGAGGGTGAACTAGTGACTTACACAAATTCAACATAGCCTCCTTGCTCTTGTACTCTATGTCCCTATTAATGAAGCCTAGGATACTATGCATTGTATTAACCACTCTCTCAACCTGTCCCACTACCATCTGTGACTTATGCACATATACACCCAGGTCCCTCTGATCCCTTTAGAGTTGTACCCTGTATTTTATATTGTCTCTCCATGTTCTTCCTGCCAAAATGAATCATTTCACGTTTCTCCACTTTGAAATTCATCTGCCACCTGTCTGCTCATTTCACCAACCTGTCTGTGTCCTTTTGAAGTTCTACACTATCCATCTCACGTTCACAATGCTACCAAGTTTCATGTCCTCTGCAAATTTTGAAATAGTGCCCTGCACAGTAACTCTATGTCATTAAAGTATATCAGGAAAAGCAAGGGTCTCAACCTGGACCCCTCCTCTGCACCCTCTCAACCTGGACCCCTCCTCTGCACCCTCTCAACCTGGACCCCTCCTCTGCACCCTCTCAACCTGGACCCCTCCTCTGCACCCTCTCAACCTGGACCCCTCCTCTGCACCCTCTCAACCTGGACCCCTCCTCTGCACCCTCTCAACCTGGACCCCTCCTCTGCACCCTCTCAACCTGGACCCCTCCTCTGCATCCTCTCAACCTGGACCCCTCCTCTGCACCCTCTCAACCTGGACCCCTCCTCTGCACTCTCTCAACCTGGACCCCTCCTCTGCACCCTCTCAACCTGGACCCCTCCTCTGCACCCTCTCAACCTGGACCCCTCCTCTGCACCCTCTCAACCTGGACCCCTCCTCTGCACCCTCTCAACACGGACCCCTCCTCTGCACCCTCTCAACCTGGACCCCTCCTCTGCACCCTCTCAACCTGGACCCCTTCTCTGCACCCTCTCAACCTGGACCCCTCCTCTGCACCCTCTCAACCTGGACCCCTCCTCTGCACCCTCTCAAGGACCCCTCCTCTGCACCCTCTCAACACGGACCCCTCCTCTGCACCCTCTCAAGGACCCTCACATCCTTCCTAAAGTGTGGTGACCAGAAGGGGACACAAGACTCTAAGCAGTGCTTTATAAAGGTTCAGGGTCACCCTTTTTGTACTCAATGCCTCTATTTATGAGACCCAAGATGGTCATTTGGTAATACAGAACTTGAGTATTGCTGAAAAAAGAGACATGTTAAAGCTTTTTTCTTACACTCATCAGGAGGCTTCACAAGAACACCAATATAAGGGGAAAAGCAGGTCCCACTTGCCGACCAATCAGCACTCTATTCTCGTGCTGCATAAATTGTTTTCCCCTTATATTGATGTTCTTGTGAAGCCTCCTGATGAGTGTAAGATGAAAAGCTTTGACATGTCTCTTTTCTCAGCAATATTTAAACCCAAGATCCCATATGTTTTGCTAACTTGGGTCAAAATCGTGGAACTCCCTCCCTAACAGCACTGTGGGTGTACCTACACCACATGGACTGCAGCGGCTCAAGAAGGCAGCTCACCACCACCTTCTCAAGGGGTAATTGGGGATGGGGCAATAAATGCTGGGCCCAGCCAGTGACACCTGCATTGCTTGAATGAATAAAAAAAACACTCTCTCAATATGTCCTGCCACCTTCAAAGATCGATGCACTCTACCCCCAGGTCCCTCTGACCCTGCACTCTCTTTAGAGCTGTGTCATTCAGACTATACTGCCTCTGTCTGTCCCTTCTGCTAAAATGGATCACCTCACACTTGCCTGTATTCAACTCCACCTGCCACTCGTCTGCCCATTCTGCTAGCCTATCTATGTCCTGTTGCAGTCGATCGGTCTCATCCTCACTGTTTCCCTCACCTCCAAGTTTGGGATCATCGGCAAATTTGGAAATTTTACTGTGGCAATTTTGAGAATTGGAGAGTGGCTATATTGTTCCCCCATCTCTTGTCCTTTGCTGCAATTTGATTTGGATTTCTATGTCAAGTTAAAGGTGAAAATGAAGGTGTTAGTATTCTAAGGCTGGAATCATTAATGATATTGATGGGGTGAGATGTAGAAGCTGGGAGGAGACTGGTATATGGAGCATAAGTACTGACAGGCATGTCCTGTTTCTGTGTGTATATCCTGTTTCTGTGTGTATGTCCTGTTTCTGTGTGTATATCCTGTTTCTGTGTGTATGTCCTGTTTCTGTGTGTATGTCCTGTTTCTGTGTGTATGTCCTGTTTCTGTGTGTATGTCCTGTTTCTGTGTGTATGTCCTGTTTCTGTGTGTATGTCCTGTTTCTGTGTGTATGTCCTGTTTCTGTGTGTATATCCTGTTTCTGTGTGTATATTCTGTGTCATCCGATGAGGGTAAACATGGCAATTGCTGGCTGTAGTCAGTATGGGTTTATTAATTAAACTCTTCCACCCTGGAAGAGTGGTTTCTCAACTGGAATGTGGAAACCCCAATGGGTTGATGTTGGTTTAGAAAAGCTTTTGATAAAGTTTTGGACTAAACTCCATGGGTGGAATTGTCCCAGATTTGCACTAAGTTCAGTAACAGGCGAGAAAGAGACATGTCTCCCACCGGCCACAATGGTGGATTTTCACACTATCGTCCCAATCCTGTCTCACTGATCACACATTCCCGGGAAAGACGCCGGGGTGCTGGTGGGGTGGGTTCTCATTCACCTGCCCAGCAGGCACCTTCTTCACTAAAGCAGTCACCATATCCAAAGCCTGTTCCTGCACAGACCCAGCACCAGAGCCAGAGCCAGAGCCAGAGCCAGAGCCAGCGTCAGAGCCAGAGCCAGAGCCAGCGCCAGAGCCAGAGCCAGAGCCAGAGCCAGCACCAGAGCCAGAGCCAGCGCCAAAGCCAGCGCCAGAGCCAGAGCCATCACCAGCGCCAGAGCCAGCGCCAGAGCCAGAGCCGGCACCAGAGCCAGAGCCAGTGCCAGAGCCAGAGCCAGAGCCAGAGCCAGAGCCAGAGCCAGTGCCAGTGCCAGAGCCAGAGCCAGCGCCAGCGCCAGAGCCAGAGGCAGAGCCAGAGCCGGAGCCAGAGCCAGCGCCAGAGCCAGAGCCAGCGCCAGAGCCAGAGCTGGCACCAGAGCCAGCGCCAGCGCCAGAGCCAGAGCCAGCGCCAGAGCCAGAGCCAGAGCCAGCACCAGAGCCAGTGCCAGAGCCAGAGCCAGAGCCAGCGCCAGAGCCAGAGGCAGAGCCAGAGCCGGAGCCAGAGCCAGCGCCAGAGCCAGAGACAGCGCCAGAGCCAGAGCTGGCACCAGAGCCAGCGCCAGAGCCAGAGCCAGAGCCAGAGCCAGCGCCAGAGCCAGAGCCAGAGCCAGAGCCAGCGCCAGAGCCAGAGCCAGCGCCAGCGCCAGAGCCAGCGGCAGAGCCAGAGCCGGAGCCAGAGCCAGCCAGAGCCAGAGCCAGCGCCAGAGCCAGAGCTGGCACCAGAGCCAGCGCCAGAGCCAGAGCCAGCGCCAGAGCCAGCACCAGAGCCAGAGCCAGCGCCAGAGCCAGAGCCAGCGCCAGAGCCAGCGCCAGAGCCAGAGCCAGAGCCAGCGCCAGAGCCAGAGCCAGCGCCAGAGCCTGTGCTAACGCTCTTCAAATGAGAAGAAGCTGCAGCAAAGTCATGGCTGCCAAAGGGAGAATAGGTGCTGCCTCCCTCCCTCGTGCAACAACTCCCTCGAGTGCTTACCGGACGCAGTGGCAGCGCTACAAACTCCTCTACTCCCACTCGGGGCAAAGACCAGCGAGCAACCTCACTAACCCAGCGTGGGAGGCAGAGGCAGTGCTGGTCAGCGCCAACACCCTGCAAACAGGACAGCCACCCAGTGCCGTTACAGCATAAATTGTCTCCTCCGTTTCCCCAGGGTAAGTCACTCTTCTCATCGCTCTCGACTCACACACTCCCAAACCCATCACACACCCACAGGGATCTCACACCTCAAGGGACAACACCACTGACTCCCACACACACCCTCACATCCCCATCAGGCTCATACCCTCTGGAGCTCGTGTACACATCCTACCCATGGCTCCGCTCACCACGCAAACATCCCACACAGTCCATGTGTCCTGTTCACACTCTCTCCGGCTGTTTCCATGCAGGAGAAGCTGGCTCACATCAGCAGGGAGAGGCCCCAGACCAGGGGGGAGGGGGGCGGAGTGACCCACATTAGGCCCCTCACTCACTGAGGAGTGTGCCATTGCCCTGACTGGTGAGAATGTGGACCCTGCCTGCAGTGACACTGAGGTCAGAGGTGAACACCCACATGAGGACCCTACACCACACCATCCCTCTCTCAATGCAACTGTCAGGGCTCTCTCTCCCGCTTTTAACTCTGGTGTCATCTCTACTTTGGTTCACAGGGAGCTCAGCCGGCCAGTCCCTCAGCCGGCCAGTCCCTCAGCCGGCCAGGCCCTCAGCCGGCCAGTCCCTCAGCCGGCCAGTCCCTCAGCCGGCCAGTCCCTCAGTCGGCCAGGCCCTCAGCCGGCCAGTCCCTCAGCCGGCCAGTCCCTCAGCCGGCCAGGCCCTCAGCCGGCCACTCCCTCAGCCGGCCAGGCCCTCAGCCGGCCAGTCCCTCAGCCGGCCAGTCCCTCAGCCGGCCAGGCCCTCAGCCGGCCAGTCCCTCAGCCGGCCAGTCCCTCAGCCGGCCAGGCCCTCAGCCGGCCAGTCCCTCAACCGGCCAGTCCCTCAACCGGCCAGTCCCTCAGCCGGCCAGGCCCTCAGCCGGCCAGTCCCTCAGCCGGCCAGTCCCTCAACCAGCCAGGCCCTCAGCCGGCCAGTCCCTCAGCCGGCCAGTCCCTCAGCCGGCCAGGCCCTCAGCCGGCCAGTCCCTCAGCCGGCCAGGCCCTCAGCCGGCCAGTCCCTCAGCCGGCCAGGCCCTCAGCAGGCCAGTCCCTCAGCCGGCCAGGCCCTCAGCCGGCCAGTCCCTCAGCCGGCCAGGCCCTCAGCTGGCCAGTCCCTCAGCCGGCCAGTCCCTCAGCCGGCCAGTCCCTCAGCCGGCCAGTCCCTCAACCGGCCAGTCCCTCAGCCGGCCAGGCCCTCAGCCGGCCAGTCCCTCAGCCGGCCAGTCCCTCAACCAGCCAGGCCCTCAGCCGGCCAGTCCCTCAGCCGGCCAGTCCCTCAGCCGGCCAGGCCCTCAGCCGGCCAGTCCCTCAGCCGGCCAGGCCCTCAGCCGGCCAGTCCCTCAGCCGGCCAGGCCCTCAGCAGGCCAGTCCCTCAGCCGGCCAGGCCCTCAGCCGGCCAGTCCCTCAGCCGGCCAGGCCCTCAGCCGGCCAGTCCCTCAGCCGGCCAGGCCCTCAGCTGGCCAGTCCCTCAGCCGGCCAGTCCCTCAGCCGGCCAGTCCCTCAGCCGGCCAGTCCCTCAGCCGGCCAGTCCCTCAGCCGGCCAGTCCCTCAACCAGCCAGGCCCTCAGCTGGCCAGTCCCTCAGCCGGCCAGTCCCTCAGCCGGCCAGGCCCTCAGCCGGCCAGTCCCTCAGCCGGCCAGGCCCTCAGCCGGCCAGTCCCTCAGCCGGCCAGTCCCTCAGCCGGCCAGGCCCTCAGCCGGCCAGTCCCTCAGCCGGCCAGTCCCTCAGCCGGCCAGGCCCTCAGCTGGCCAGTCCCTCAGCCGGCCAGTCCCTCAGCCGGCCAGGCCCTCAGCCGGCCAGGCCCTCAGCCGGCCAGGCCCTCAGCCGGCCAGTCCCTCAGCCGGCCAGGCCCTCAGCAGGCCAGTCCCTCAGCCGGCCAGGCCCTCAGCCGGCCAGTCCCTCAGCCGGCCAGGCCCTCAGCCGGCCAGTCCCTCAGCCGGCCAGGCCCTCAGCCGGCCAGTCCCTCAGCCGGCCAGTCCCTCAGCCGGCCAGTCCCTCAGCCGGCCAGTCCCTCAACCAGCCAGGCCCTCAGCTGGCCAGTCCCTCAGCCGGCCAGTCCCTCAGCCGGCCAGGCCCTCAGCCGGCCAGTCCCTCAGCCGGCCAGGCCCTCAGCCGGCCAGTCCCTCAGCCGGCCAGTCCCTCAGCCGGCCAGGCCCTCAGCCGGCCAGTCCCTCAGCCGGCCAGTCCCTCAGCCGGCCAGGCCCTCAGCTGGCCAGTCCCTCAGCCGGCCAGTCCCTCAGCCGGCCAGGCCCTCAGCCGGCCAGGCCCTCAGCCCGGTCCTCATCTCCAGCCAAGACGACACGTCCTTCACTGAAGAGCTGGAAATAAGCAGCCTGGAGGACCCGTCACAGCGCTTACCCACACCCTGCACCAGCTCAGAGACACACACCTCGGTGGGACCTCGATCTAGAGCAGGCTCAGGTTCACAATCTGATGGGCACCGCACGGACACGGGTCTTTAGCAGGAGGAGGCAGGTTCAGCCGAGCTCCCCAGCGCTTGGAGGACTGTTGGGGAAGAGGCATCTGTGAGGTTTGGCCTTCCAACTCATCGCAGAGTCAGCAGAAGGTAGGGGAACATCACGCAGAGCTGTTGGGAGCTCTCAACAGAGTGGCGCACGAGTCAGAGAAGTGCGTCTGCCTGCTCTCTGATGAAGTGGTGCCCACTTGCGCACACATGGAGGTCCCCCATGGGGGAGGGTGGCAGACACTATGGAGACCCTGGTCCAGCAGAATGAGGAGATGCGTGCAGACCTGCAGTCCACTGCGGCAATCATGGAGGGGTTTCTGCAGTGGCAACTCGAGAAGGAAATGGGGCACCTCAATGTCCCTCCAGGTGCTCCTTCCCCTCAAGGAGTCAGGCCGGAGCCCTCGGGCACCCAAAAGGAGGAGGAGCAACAGCTGGATACCTCTGGGTCATTCACTCAGGAATCTCAGAGACTGTCCTCTCCCGCTGAGTCCCCTTTGCCTCTGACCCCCCTCAACCTCATCCTCTGTCAGCACAGAGGGAGCAGCTGGCCCAAAGAAGGACAGCCAAAGCAATCTGGGGCCCCCAAAGGCCTCGGTTCTCCAGGGGACCCATGACGAAGTCATCAGAGACAACAGGGCCAATCATTGCACAGGCTGTCTCCACCCCTGCTGCGGATGTCAGGGCAGCGCCTAGAAGAAGTGATAGGATGAGAAAAGTTAAGAAATTCTGACCACAAATGGTAGTGCAGGTGAACACATTTTGTCACTTTATATTATGAAAATATATTCACTTCCACTGAATAACATGTAGGTGTCTTTGCGCTTCTTTGACAGGCTTTGCGAGTCCTCCCCCTGCACCCCACCACACCCCCCCTCCCCCACAGCCGGCCCACGAGTGATTCTGGAGGGACAGTGTGTGGGGCAGGGCTTTCTGGAGCCTGGTACTAGCCTCTCCCACACACACAGAGCCTTCCTCCATCGCACTTATCTCACTGTCTGGACATTCTCAATGCTGCCTGCTGGGGTTCACTTTCCGATGTCCATCTGAGCTGTATCTCCACCCAGCCACTGATCTCCTTCACATACATAACCTGCCCCCAATTTGAATGACATGGCTGTAGTCGAGGTTCTTATCAGCTCCTCTGTCCTGTCCCCTCCCCCAGTCACTCATGTCCTTTCCCCCATCACTGTCGACCCTCCTGGCACCACCTTCCACCTCCCCACCTGCCAACCAGAACCCTTGGCTTTCTGAGATGTCCAGGTGAACGTGTACATTCCCCACCTTCCTGAGAATCCCACCCCCATCCACACTGACCTTCCTGCCCTCCTCCTTCCCAACCCCAGGGTCCGTGTCTGCCTCCGAATCCCCACAAAACACCCTCGTCATCCTATCTCCCGATACCCTCAACCTCCCACCTATTGCCTCACTCTGCCCTCTCTCATTCTCACCATTCCGTCTTACTACACCTACCCTCATCTCGCTCCCAGGAGACAGTCATTGACTCCGCAGACCCCTCCCTTGCATGTTCACCTGGATATCCCTTTACTCCTTCCTCCCCCCTTACACCTACCTCTCGAGTTGCTGTATTCTCCCCTTTACACCCTCCTGCCCACTGTACTCCCTCCCCAACCTCCTAACCTCCTCCCCTGACATCATCATTCCCCACCCCAACCTCAACCCCCAACACCAAAATTTCCCCCCCCACACCTTCAACCCCCTCCCTTTGCTGGCACACTTTCCCCTCCCAGTCAAACCTATACCTCCCTCTGCACCTCCTCCTTGATCCCCCATAGCAGATCCCGGCCAACACGCTGATGTCCTGAAGCAGACCCTCACTGGTGACCTTCCACATTCCTCACAGTGGGAGTCACGGCCATGAGAATCCACCCAGCACGTGTCGGATATTCCTCCAGTGTCCCATTGGTGCTCAGGTGTCCGCGATGTGAACAAGGTCCTGGTGCATCACACTTGGCGAATCACGTTCTACACCAGCAAGTTTTCACACTGACGTGAGGGGTAAATTTGGTGTGGGGTGGACAATTCCGGTGAGCCGGGTTTATAATTCTCTGCAGATGTATTAACATCAAGTTCCCAACATGTGGTGATGGGAATCGGGGTCTGTTATTGATGGGGGGAGCGGACAATCACAAACTGCTTTCATGATGGTGTCAAACCAATTTTTGGCCTTTCCACCATATTTTCCACTCACACCACCACACACGCCTCACGCCACCAAACACACCTCACAACACCGAACACGCCTCACACCACCGAACACGCCTCACACCACCGAACACGCCTCACGCCACCGAACACACCTCACACCACCGAACACACCTCACACCACCAAACACATCTCACACCACCGAACACACCTCACGCCACCGAACACACCTCACACCACCAAACACGCCTCACACCACCAAACACGCCTCACACCACCAAACACACCTCACACCACCGAACACACATCACACGCCTCACGCCGACGAACACGCCTCACACCACCAAACACGCCTCACACCACCAAACACACCTCACGCCACCAAACACACCTCACACGCCTCACGCTGACGAACACGCTTCACAACACCGAACACGCCTCACACCACCGAACACGCCTCACACCACCGAACACGCCTCACGCCACCGAACACACCTCACACCACCGAACACACCTCACACCACCAAACACACCTCACGCCACCAAACACACCTCACACGCCTCACGCTGACGAACACGCTTCACAACACCGAACACGCCTCACACCACCGAACACGCCTCACACCACCGAACACGCCTCACACCACCGAACACGCCTCACGCCACCGAACACACCTCACACCACCGAACACACCTCACACCACCAAACACACCTCACACCACCGAACACACCTCACACCACCAAACACACCTCATACAACCGAACACGCCTCATGCCACCGAACACGCCTCACGCCACCAAACACGCCTCACACCACCAAACACGCCTCACACACCTCACGCCAATGAACATGCCTCACGCCACCGACCACGCCTCACACCACCGAACACACCTCAAACCACCAAACACGCCTCACACACCAATGAACATGCCTCACACCACCGAACACACCTCACACCACTGAACGCACCTAATACCACAGAACACGTCACACGCCACTGAACATGCCTCATGCCACCGAACACGCCTCATGCCACCGAACATGCCTCACGCCACCAAACATGCCTCACGCCACCAAACATGCCTCATGCCACCGAACACGCCTCAACCACTGAATACAGCTCATACCACTGAACACGCTTCAGGCCACCAAACACGCCTCACACCACCAAACACACCTCACACACCTCACGCCAATGAATACACCTCACACCACCGAACACGCCTCACGCCACCGAACATGCCTCAGCCACTGAACACATCTCATGCCACCGAACACGCCTCAGCCACCGAACACACCTCACACCACCGAACACGCCTCAGCCACCGAACACGCCTCAGCCACCGAACACGCCTCATGCCACCAAACATGCCTCATGCCACCGAACACGCCTCACACCACCAAACACGCCTCACACCACTGAAAGCACCTCATACCACAGAACACGCCACACGCCACTGAACATGCCTCATCCCACCGAACACGCTTCACCCCACCGAACACGCCTCACACCACCAAACACACCTCACACACCTCACACACCTCACACCACCAAACACACCTCACGCCACCAAACACACCTCACACACCTCACACACCAAACACACCTCACACCACCAAACACACCTCACACCACCAAACACGCCTCACACCACCGAACACGCCTCACACCACCAAACACACCTCACACACCTCACACACCTCACACCACCAAACACACCTCACGCCACCAAACACACCTCACACACCTCACACACCAAACACACCTCACACCACCAAACACACCTCACACCACCAAACACACCTCATGCCAACGAACGTGCCTCATGCCACCGAACACGCCTCACGCCAACGAACACGCCTCACACCACCGAACGCACCTCACACTATCAAACACACCTCACGCCAACGAACATGCTTCACACCACCGAACGCGCTTCACCCCACCGAACACGCCTCACAACACCGATCATGCCTCATGCCACCAAACACGCTTCATGCCACCGAACGCGCTTCACCCCACCGAGCACGCCTCACAACACCGAACATGCCTCATGCCACCGAACACGCTTCATGCCACCGAATACGCTTCACACCACCGAACACGCCTCACACCACCGAACACACTTCACGCCACCGAACACACTTCACGCCACCGAACACACTTCATGCCACCGAACACACTTCATGCCACCAAACACGCCTCATGCCACCAAACACGCCTCACACCACCGAACACACTTCACGCCACCGAACACACTTCATGCCACCAAACATGCCTCACACACCTCACGCCAATGAACACGCCTCATTCCACCGAACACGCCTCACGCCATCAAACACATCCCACGACACCAAACACGCCTTACACACATCACGCTAACGAACATGCCTCACACCACCTAACACACCTCTCACCACTGAACGCACCTCATACCACCGAACACGCCTCATGCCACCGAACACGCCTCACGCCACCAAACACGCCTCACACCACCAAACACGCCTCACACACCTCACGCCAATGAACATGCCTCACGCCACCGACCACGCCTCACACCACCGAACACACCTCAAACCACCAAACACGCCTCACACACCTCACGCCAATGAACATGCCTCACACCACCGAACACGCCTCACACCACTGAACGCACCTCATACCACAGAACACGTCACACGCCACTGAACATGCCTCATGCCACTGAACACGCCTCATGCCACCGAACACGCCTCAACCACTGAATACAGCTCATACCACCGAACACGCTTCAGGCCACCAAACACGCTTCACACCACCAAACACACCTCACACACCTCACGCCAATGAACACACCTCACACCACCAAACACGCCTCACACCACCGAACACGCCTCAGCCACTGAACACACCTCATGCCACTGAACACGCCTCAGGCCACCAAACACGCCTCACGCCAATGAACATGCCTCACACCACCAAATACGCCTCACACCACTGAAAGCACCTCATACCACCAAACACGCCTCACACCACCAAACACACCTCATACCACCAAACACACCTCACACGCCTCACGCCGACGAACACGCCTCACACCACCAAACACGCCTCACACCACCAAACACACCTCACGCCACCAAACACACCTCATGCCACCAAACACACCTCACACCACCAAACACGCCTCACACCACCGAACACGCCTCAGCCACTGAACACACCTCATGCCACTGAACACGCCTCAGGCCACCAAACACGCCTCACGCCAATGAACATGCCTCACACCACCAAATACGCCTCACACCACTGAAAGCACCTCATACCACCAAACACGCCTCACACCACCAAACACACCTCATACCACCAAACACACCTCACACGCCTCACGCCGACGAACATGCCTCACACCACCAAACACGCCTCACACCACCAAACACACCTCACACCACCAAACACACCTCACACGCCTCACGCCGACGAACACGCTTCACAACACCGAACACACCTCACACCACCGAACACGGCTCACACCACCGAACACGCCTCACGCCACCGAACGCACCTCACACCACCGAACACACCTCACACCACCAAACACACCTCACACCACCGAACAGACCTCACACCACCAAACACACCTCACACCACCAAACACACCTCACGCCAACGAACATGCTTCACACCACCGAACGCGCTTCACCCCACCGAACACGCCTCACAACACCGAACATGCCTCATCCCACCGAACACGCTTCATGCCACCGAACGCGCTTCACCCCACCGAACACGCCTCACACCACCGAACACGGCTCACACCACCAAACACACCTCACAACACCAAACACACCTTACACACCTCACAACACCAAACACACCTTACACACCTCACACACCAAACACACCTCACACACCTCGCACCACCAAACACACCTCACGCCACCAAACACACCTCACGCCACCAAACACACCTCACACACCTCACACAACAAACACACCTCACACCACCAAACACACCTCATGCCAACGAACATGCCTCACACCACCGAACACACCTCACACACCTCACGCCACCAAACACACCTCACACCACCGAACGCACCTCACACCACCAAACACACCTCACGCCAATGAACATGCTTCACACCACCGAACGCGCTTCATCCCACCGAACACGCCTCACAACACCGAACATGGCTCATGCCACCGAACACGCTTCATGCCACCGAACGTGCTTCACCCCACCGAACACGCCTCACAGCACCGAACATGGCTCATGCCAACGAACACGCTTCATGCCACCGAATACGCTTCATGCCACCAAACACGCCTCACGCCACCGAACACGCCTCACACCACTGAACATGCCTCACGCCACCAAACACACCTCACGCCGACGAACATGCCTCACACCACCAAACACGCCTCACACCACCAAACACGCCTCACACCACCAAACACACCTCACACGCCTCACGCCGACGAACACGCCTCACACCACCAAACACGCCTCACACCACCAAACACACCTCACGCCACCAAACACACCTCACACGCCTCACGCCGACGTACACGCTTCACAACACCGAACACGCCTCACACCACCGAACACGCCTCACACCACCGAACACGCCTCACGCCACCGAACACACCTCACACCACCGAACACACCTCACACCACCAAACACACCTCACACCACCGAACACACCTCACGCCACCGAACACACCTCACACCACCAAACACGCCTCACACCACCAAACACGCCTCACACCACCAAACACACCTCACACCACCGAACACACATCACACGCCTGACGCCGACGAACACGCCTCACACCACCAAACACGCCTCACACCACCAAACACACCTCACGCCACCAAACACACCTCACACACCTCACGCTGACGAACACGCTTCACAACACCGAACACGCCTCACACCACCGAACACGCCTCACACCACCGAACACGCCTCACGCCACCGAACACACCTCACACCACCGAACACACCTCACACCACCAAACACACCTCACACCACCGAACACACCTCACACCACCAAACACACCTCATACAACCGAACATGCCTCATGCCACCGAACACGCCTCATGCCACCAAACACGCCTCACACCACCAAACACGCCTCACACACCTCACGCCAATGAACATGCCTCACGCCACCGACCACGCCTCACACCACCGAACACACCTCAAACCACCAAACACGCCTCACACACCAATGAACATGCCTCACACCACCGAACACACCTCACACCACTGAACGCACCTCATACCACAGAACACGTCACACGCCACTGAACATGCCTCATGCCACCGAACACGCCTCATGCCACCGAACATGCCTCACGCCACCAAACATGCCTCACGCCACCAAACATGCCTCATGCCACCGAACACGCCTCAACCACTGAATACAGCTCATACCACTGAACACGCTTCAGGCCACCAAACACGCCTCACACCACCAAACACACCTCACACACCTCACGCCAATGAATACACCTCACACCACCGAACACGCCTCACGCCACCGAACACGCCTCAGCCACTGAACACATCTCATGCCACCGAACACGCCTCAGCCACCGAACACACCTCACACCACCGAACACGCCTCAGCCACCGAACACGCCTCAGCCACCGAACACGCTTCATGCCACCAAACATGCCTCATGCCACCGAACACGCCTCACACCACCAAACACGCCTCACACCACTGAAAGCACCTCATACCACAGAACACGCCACACGCCACTGAACATGCCTCATCCCACCGAACACGCTTCACCCCACCGAACACGCCTCACACCACCGAACACGCCTCACACCACCAAACACACCTCACACACCTCACACACCTCACACCACCAAACACACCTCACGCCACCAAACACACCTCACACACCTCACACACCAAACACACCTCACACCACCAAACACACCTCACACCACCAAACACAACTCATGCCAACGAACGTGCCTCATGCCACCGAACACGCCTCACGCCAACGAACACGCCTCACACCACCGAACGCACCTCACACTATCAAACACACCTCACGCCAACGAACATGCTTCACACCACCGAACGCGCTTCACCCCACCGAACACGCCTCACAACACCGATCATGCCTCATGCCACCAAACACGCTTCATGCCACCGAACGCGCTTCACCCCACCGAACACGCCTCACAACACCGAACATGCCTCATGCCACCGAACACGCTTCATGCCACCGAATACGCTTCACGCCACCGAACACGCCTCACACCACCGAACACACTTCACGCCACCGAACACACTTCACGCCACCGAACACACTTCATGCCACCGAACACACTTCATGCCACCAAACACGCCTCATGCCACCGAACACGCCTCACACCACCGAACACACTTCACGCCACCGAACACACTTCACGCCACCGAACACACTTCATGCCACCAAACATGCCTCACACACCTCACGCCAATGAACAAGCCTCATTCCACCGAACACGCCTCACGCCATCAAACACATCCCACGACACCAAACACGCCTTACACACATCACGCTAACGAACATGCCTCACACCACCTAACACACCTCTCACCACTGAACGCACCTCATACCACCGAACACGCCTCATGCCACCGAACACGCCTCACGCCACCAAACACGCCTCACACCACCAAACACGCCTCACACAACTCACGCCAATGAACATGCCTCACACCACCGACCACGCCTCACACCACCGAACACACCTCAAACCACCAAACACGCCTCACACACCTCACGCCAATGAACATGCCTCACACCACCGAACACGCCTCACACCACTGAACGCACCTCATACCACAGAACACGTCACACGCCACTGAACATGCCTCATTCCACTGAACGCGCCTCATGCCACCGAACACGCCTCAACCACTGAATACAGCTCATACCACCGAACACGCTTCAGGCCACCAAACACGCTTCACACCACCAAACACACCTCACACACCTCACGCCAATGAACACACCTCACACCACCAAACACGCCTCACACCACCGAACACGCCTCAGCCACTGAACACACCTCATGCCACTGAACACGCCTCAGGCCACCAAACACGCCTCACGCCAATGAACATGCCTCATACCACCAAACACGCCTCACACCACCAAACACACCTCATACCACCGAACACACCTCACACGCCTCACGCCGACGAACACGCCTCACACCACCAAACACGCCTCACACCACCAAACACACCTCACGCCACCAAACACACCTCATGCCACCAAACACGCCTCACACCACCAAACACACCTCACACCACCGAACACACCTCACATGCCTCACGCCGACGAACATGCCTCACACCACCAAACACGCCTCACACCACCAAACACACCTCACACCACCAAACACACCTCACACCACCAAACACACCTCACACGCCTCACGCCGACGAACACGCTTCACAACACCGAACACGCCTCACACCACCGAACACGCCTCACACCACCGAACGCACCTCACACCACCGAACACACCTCACACCACCAAACACACCTCACACCACCGAACAGACCTCACACCACCAAACACACCTCACACCACCAAACACACCTCACGCCAACAAACATGCTTCACACCACCGAACGCGCTTCACCCCACCGAACACGCCTCACAACACCGAACATGCCTCATGCCACCGAACACGCTTCATGCCACCGAACGCGCTTCACCCCACCGAACACGCCTCACACCACCGAACACGGCTCACACCACCAAACACACCTCACAACACCAAACACACCTTACACACCTCACACACCAAACACACCTCACACACCTCGCACCACCAAACACACCTCACGCCACCAAACACACCTCACGCCACCAAACACACCTCACACACCTCACACACCTCACACAACAAACACACCTCACACCACCAAACACACCTCATGCCAACGAACATGCCTCACACCACCGAACACACATCACACACCTCACGCCACCAAACACACCTCACACCACCGAACGCACCTCACACCACCAAACACACCTCACGCCAACGAACATGCTTCACACCACCGAACGCGCTTCACCCCACCGAACACGCCTCACAACACCGAACATGGCTCATGCCACCGAACACGCTTCATGCCACCGAACGTGCTTCACCCCACCGAACACGCCTCACAGCACCGAACATGGCTCATGCCAACGAACACGCTTCATGCCACCGAATACGCTTCATGCCACCAAACACGCCTCACGCCACCGAACACGCCTCACACCACTGAACATGCCTCACACCACCGAACACGCCTCACACCACCGAACACGCCTCACACCACCGAACACGGCTCACACCACCGAACACGCCTCACACCACCAAACACGCCTCACACACCTCACGCCAACGAACATGCCTCATTCCACCGAACACGCCTCAAGCCATCAAACATATCCCATGCCACCAAACACGCCTTACACACATCACGCTAACAAACATGCCTCACACCACCTAACACACCTCACACCACTGAACGCACCTCATACCACCGAACACGCCTCATGCCACCGAACATGCCTCATGCCATCAAACATATCCCATGCCACCAAACACGCCTTACACACATCACGCTAACAAACATGCCTCACACCACCTAACACACCTCACACCACCTAACACACCTCACACCACTGAACGCACCTCATACCACCGAACACGCCTCATGCCACCGAACATGCCTCATGCCACCGAACATGCCTCATGCCACCGAACACGCCTCATGTCACCAAACACACCTCACACCACCAAACACGCCTCACACCACCGAACACGCCTCACACACCTCACGCCAACGAACATGCCTCATTCCACCGAACACGCCTCACGCCATCAAACATATCCCACGCCACCAAACACGCCTTACACACATCACGCTAACGAACATGCCTCACACCACCTAACACACCTCACACCACTGAACGCACCTCATACCACCGAACACGCCTCATGCCACCGAACATGCCTCATGCCACCGAACATGCCTCATGCCACCGAACACGCCTCATGTCACCAAACACACCTCACACCACCAAACACGCCTCACGCCACCGAACACGCCTCAGCCACTGAATACACCTCACACCAATGAACACGCCTCATGCCACCAAACACGCCTCACGCCACCGAACACGCCTCAGCCACTGAATACACCTCACGCCAATGAACACGCCTCACGCCACCAAATACACCTCAGGCCACCGAACACGCCTCACACCACCGAACACACCTCATGGTACCAAACACGCCTCATGGCATCAAACACGCCTCAGCCACCAAACACATTTCATGGCATCAAACACGCCTCAGCCACCGAACAAACCTCACACCACCGAACACGCCTCATGCCACCAAACATGCCTCATGCCGCCAAACATGCCTCATGCCACCAAACATGCCTCATGCCGCCAAACATGCCTCATGCCACCAAACATGCCTCATGCCAACAAACATGCCTCATGCCGCCAAACATGCCTCATGCCACCAAACACGCCTCATGCCACTGAACATGCCTCATGCCACCAAACATGCCTTACACCACCGAACACGCCTCATGCCACCGAACACGCCTCATGCCAATGAAAATGCCTCACGCCACCGAACACGCCTCATGCCAATGAATACGCCTCACGTCAACAAACATGCCTCATGCCACTGAACATGCCTCATGTCAACGAACACACCTCACACTAATGAACACGCTTTACACACATCACGCCAACGAACATGCCTCACGCCACTGAACACACCTCACGGCATCAAACACGCCTCACACCACCGAACACGCCTCATGCCACCGAACACGCCTCATGGCATCAAACATGCCTCACACCACCGAACACACCTCACACCACCGAACACGCCTCACGCCAACGAACACGCCTCACACCACCGAACATGCCTCAGGCCACCGAACACACCTCACACCACCAATCACGCCTCACACCAATGAACACACCTCATATCACCGAAAATGCCTCACACCACCGAACACGCCTCATGGTACGAAACACGCCTCATGGCATCAAACACGCCTCAGCCACCGAACACACCTCATGGCATCAAACACGCCTCAGCCACCGAACACACCTCATGCCACCGAACACGCCTCAGGCCACCGAACACGTCTCATGGCATCAAACACGCCTCACGCCAACGAACACACCTCACGCCACTGAACACGCCTCATGCCACCAAACACGGCTCACGCCACCAAACATGCCTCATGCCACTGAACATACCTCATGCCAACGAACACGCCTCATGCCAACAAACATGCCTCACGCCAACGAACACGCCTCACCCCACCAAACACGCCTCACCCCACCAAACATGCCTCACCCCACCAAACACGCCTCACGCCAACAAACACGCCTCACGCCACCGAACATGCCTCACGCCAATAAAGATGCCTCACGCCAATAAACATGCCTCACGCCAATGGGCATGGGGAACTCGGCCCTGTGGGCTAAGAGTGGAATTGGCCATTGTTTTATCTTTCTCTCTCCCCTCGGAGAGCTGTGAGTTAGAGGTGCCTGGATTCCGGCACCAACTGTCAGAGTTCAGTCTGGTCTCAGCCTTAATGAGGTTTTCAGCTAAAATGGTGATACCATCAGGAATTGTCCTTTAACCTCAGCCCCTTTGTGTCTGAACTCGAGTGTGTTAAAGCGGTGGGGAGTGAGGTGAGGGGAGTGGAGACCCCTCACCCACCAGAGCGCAGCCAGTGCTGCTCCCACCAGCTGCATCCACCAAAGCAGTCGGCCCGAGAGATGAATTTAGTGGCAGGAACAAGTAAGCTGTCACAGTCTGAGCTTTATCAGTGATCTCATTCTAATTAGCAGAGGTTGAGCAATTGAATATTTCTCCTGGCACTGGGATAGTTGCAGTGAAGAGCATGCAGCCAGAACGCTGCAAGCATCTCCCATCTATCACACCAACATCCCTTTCATTGCTTCCTCTTCAATCACTTTTCTGTCTCTCCAATCCCTGGGAACTGCTGAGTGAGATGAAAAAGGCAAATTTATTCAAATGGAAATCAATAACTGCACCTGCCTCACACACAGTTCAGAACACAGGCCCCCACCCCACATCCCAGAATGCACAGTCCGGTCACAGCTCAGTGAGAACTCTCGAGGTCAAGGGGTGGATCGCTGACCCCGCGTATTAATGGTGGATGGACTTGGTGATGTTCCTGGAAAACACTGAGTCCTGTTCTCACTGATAAAGCCAGTCCAGACATTTCATAATTTAAAACCTTTTAGCTTTGGTTTTGAATCTTTCCATGGCTTGCCTCTCCCTAAATCTGTAATCTCCTCTGAACCTACAACCCTCCATGATCTCCGCAACTATTCCTAACCTCTTGACAATCCTCGATTTTAATCGTTCCATCTCATTGGCGGCTGTGCCTTCAATTGCTGAGACCCTAAACTCTGTAATTCCCTCCCTAACACTCTCCATCCCTCTCCCCTCCTTGAAGAAGCTCCACAAACCCATCTCTTTCATTGAAATATTGATCTCCAGTCCTCATCACAAAATTGAAGAACTGTCACAGCACAGGGGGAGGCCATTCGGCCCATCCTTTCTGCACCAGATTTCTGTATGAGCTATTCCTTTAGTGCGTCCTCCCCATGACCCTGCACATTCTTCCTTTTCAGATAACAAGCTAATTTCCTTTTGAATGCTTCAGTTGAACCAGCTTATCCAATACCTCCTCCTGAACAAACATAAACCCTTCTAGGTCTGAATTTCCTCCTGTTTCCCCATCACTTGGGCAGCATCTTCCTCCTTGGTAAAGACAGATGCAAAGGATTCATTTAGTATCTCAGCTATACCCTCTGCCTTTACGCATAAATCCACTTTTTGGTACCTAATCGGCCCCAATCCTCCTTTTACCACCCCACAGAAAACTTTGGGATTCCCTTTTCTTTTCGCTGCCAGTCTCTTCTCACACTCTCTCTTTGTTTCTCTTATTTGCTTTTTCAGTCCCTCTGAACCTTTTGTATTCAGCCAGGTTCTCCGCTGTATTTTAACATCTGTCATGACACACTTATTCTTCTTCAGCTTACCCTCGATCTCTTTTATCGTTCCGGGAGCCCTGGATTTGTTTGCCCTACCTTTGCCTTTGAGGGAATTTACCTAGACTTTACTTGAACCATCTCTTCTTTGAAGGTAGCCCATTGTTTAGTTACCATTTTTACTGCCAACCTTTGATTCCAATTTACTTGTCCCAGATCCATTCTCGCTCCATTGAAGTTGGCTTTCCCCCAGTTAATTATTCCTACTCTGGATTGTTCCTTGTCCTTTTCCATAGCCAGCCTGAGCCTTATGATACAATGATCACTGTTCCCTAATATCTCCTTAATTGTCTCAGTGTCACATATTGTTTGGTTACACCCTGTGACACACTTTTCATTACTCAAAGGATGTGGGCATCACTGGCAAGGCAATCATTCATTGTCCATCCCTAATTGCCCTTGTGGAGCTGGTGGTGAGCTGCCTTCTTGAATACAACTGAGTGGCTAATAAAGCATTTCAGAGGTCAGTCAACCACATTGGCTGTGGGACTGGAGTCACATGTAGGCCAGACCAGGTAAGGACAGCAGATTTCCTTCCCTCAAGGGCATTAATGAACCAGATGGGTTTTTACAACAATCGATGGTAATTTCATGATCACCATTACTGAGAAGAGGGGTTATATTTTCACCAAGTCAAGATGACTCCAGAGCCATTTAAAACTGCTGAGGTGGACCCAGTTCCAGGAATTCCCCCACCTTCCCAGCACATTACTAGGTGTGAAACGCCTCTGCTATTGAGGCTTTAATGGTCTATATGATTGACACTTACTTAGGGTCATAGGAACTGGGTTTTTTTTGCAGTTTTTAAAACAAAAATCACCATAAGGATGGGGTAGAGAGCCTGCACCCTGCACTCCCGACCTGGTCAGCTCTATTGTCGGGATAAATACCTCCTAACTCTCCATAATTCTCATGGAGTCTGGCTAGCTTCATCCATGATTCATGGTTCACAACCCCCAGGGAAGTCATAAACCAGTGACTGGATTCAGGGGTATTTGAAAAGGTGAGTTCCACCCAGACACTCCCCATTGGTCCCTCATACCCTCCTTGGAAACCCAATGCCAGCTCATGTCCAGTCACCCAGTGTGCACTATGTACATAATCAATGAACTGTATAATAACAATGGCAAGTGTGCAACAGCTAAGAAAAAAATTCAAAGATTTGTTTTGAAAAAAGCTACAAAAAACCCAGTTCCTACGACCCTAAATAAGTGTCAATCAGACAGATCATTAAAGCCTCAATAGCAGAGGGATTTCACACCTAGTAATCCTGTCCAAATAAACATTGAGACGTTGACAAAAGAGATTACAGAAATAACAACTTATTATAACCACTTAAAGACAGCAATCAAGTAAAGTCAGCAATTCACTTTGCTTGCCAAAAACAGATTCCCTGTGAAGTGAATGCTTTTATTGTCCTGGGCTCTCAGTCAGTCATGCAGGTTCTGGCCTTATCACCATCTTTATGTTGTGTATTGCACATTCTCAGCTTCAGGCAGCCATTACAGAGCTAGCTTTATTTATACCTCCCCAACAGAGAGGGCAGTGGGGTGGGGAGGTTGCAGAATAACAAGATGCTTGGATCTTACAATATACTACACTAGAACTGAGAATGTTCACAGCCACTGGACCCAATGCAGCCCCCAGTGCCCCTGGGTTAACTCACCCTGGAGGAGAGGGGGATTCTGCTGATCCTTTTCCAGGGGCTTGTTTCTTAGTCACGTTGAAACAGATGAGCAGGAAATTCACCCTGCTGACACACCTTTCCATAAATCTTGACAGTTTTCTTCAGAATATTTTAGGTTCGAAGTGGTGAGCAGAGATTTGACAAGTATTAAATAACCCTGCTTCCCCATTGCTATTACATCTCACTGACTCATTATTTATTGCAACATCTTAATGACAATCTAATAGGCAGCTTTGTCCTCTCTAATTGCACTGTTGTCAAACGGACCTTTGCATCTTTCCAAACACAACGTCACTTCTTGTGTCAGCTTCCTTGGATCCAGTTATTATCTCATCACCATTATCCAGATTTATTTTTAGCAACAAGTCACATGGGGAGGGATTCGGAGACATGTCCAGCAGGTTGATGATGTCACATGAGGTGATGGGGCACAGTTAATTGTCGATGGCTTCCTTCAGTGGCTTTGTTTGTTGATAAGTTTACAGTGTTGAATGAGCACAAAGACACAGCATTACTATCAATGCGTAGGTCGCCTATAGTCTTTGCAAAGGTGGAAAAATCCTCCACTGTGCATGTGGAAATCTCACTAAGACCTGACTCCAGTAATTCACTCAACCATTTGGCCAATTCATTGAGGACAGAGCGGGTCATTCTTAAACTAGGGTGCAACGTGACATCACTTTGTGTATCGTTGGTAGATGATACAAACATCGATGCAGTGAGCCAGGAAGTAACGTCATATACATCACAAAGCAGCTTCTTACTCTTACTCCAGTCTAACAAATGGTTTTGTAACTTACCTTTGACCAGCGTTGTACGCTTGGGAAGATCCAATAATATCAATTTGGACCCTTCGTTAAGTAATGTGTGCATTTTGGCAATTATTTAGAATGACTGCTCTGGTCCCTTGTTAGGCCTGTGAATGTACTTGTCTGGTCAGCCCTGAGGCATTGGAGAGCAGCTGGTGTTTGTGCTGCATGGTGAAAGTCAGACTTTGGGCCATGTTGCTATATCCAGACTCTCGGCCATTACGTGAATCTGTGTTCATTGAATTTATGAAATGAGCAACTTGCACTATTGAGTTCAGTTTTAATGGTACCGTATATGTCCAAATAGATGGTGTTGCCATGGAGTCCCCTCTGGGCACAACTCTCGCTAATGTTTTTGTCAGTTTCCATGAGAAACGTGTTTTCGATGGAAAACCCCTAACCTCCTACCCCATGAATATTTCCGATACATGGATGATACATGTGTGATCTTTGAATCTGCAGCCACATGTAAGGGATCTCCTCCACCCCCAGCTCAAACACACCATTGAGGCTGAGCAGTCTAACACGATCTCTTTACTCAATGTGCTAGTTGAGAAACGCACCAATGGGCTCTCTGCGACTGTCTACCACAAACCTACCTGAACCTGAACCGGTCGGTATACGTGTTGTGTTATAAGATTGACTTTGTGACCAATCATCTATTTTGTAAATCGGACCTAGTCATTCGCTCAGCTTGCAAGCTTGAGACAGGAAGGGAGAGGAACAAAACCATCCTGCGGGATAATGGCCATCACTGCGTATTGTGTAAACTTGCCAGTGGGTAAAAGGCCACCACTGTCAGCCTTGGAAAGTGTCCAGTCCACCTCAATTTACCCTGGAAAGGCAAAGTCTCTGAAACATTTGAACAAACAGGTTAAAGGAGTTGTGTCACACTGCTACGATGCAACAGCTATGCAAGTGTATTTTCCCACTAACAGGAAATTATCATCAGCCCAAAAAAGACGTTCAGCCTGTCACACAATTGAGCAACATTGTGCATGAATTTCAGTACTGGTGCAATGCTGGATATGTACATCCCAATGACTGGCTGATTGAATCAAACAGCTTGTTCCTTTGCTTGTTTGTAATCAGCAGAGTGCAGAGCGCACTCAACCAGCCCACACTCTCAAAACCCAAAGCAAAGTGTCTGCTTTAGATGTGATTGGGCAGCACTTGCTGAACAATCCTGAGTGTGCTTATAGCTATACAAACAACTCATGTAAGATAATCAGTTGAGCTCGTAAGGTGGTTATTTTACGTTTGTTAGAAGCGATGCACATTCATGCACAAGGACACGTTCTCTGCAAACAGAAGGAATATATTCAAACTGTGTGCCTTTTTTAAATTAGCCAGGAGCCTGAGGAGTCCATCATTCCCCTTTTGCTTTCTTTGTGGCAGTGTCTCAGCCAACCAGAGTCAACATGTCAACCAATCAGGACCCTTTTATATAAATTGATGTGATTGTTTGAAATTTGTTGTTCTTCTGTTAGTCCTGATGAGTGCAGGATGAAAGGCTTCAGCAACATGTCTCTCTATTCAGCAATAATCAAACTCTGTATAACCAAGTGACTGTTACTATCCCAGTCTATATTCAGATATTAAACTCCACCATTATAACTACTCTCATTTTTTACACCTTTCTGTAATTTCTTTGCAGATTTGTTCCTCTACATTTTTCCACTAGTTGGTGGCCTGTAGACTGCACCGAGTAATGTAACTACACGTTTTATGCTCCTTAACTGATTCTGTCCTTGAACCCTCCAGGACAATCTCTTTCTCCAGCACTGCAATGCTCTCCTTAACCAATACCCTCACCCCTCCTCCTTTCCTATCTCTCTGAATACCTTGTACCCGGGAATATCTAACACGCAGTCCTGCCCTTCCTTGAGCCAGCTCGCTGTTATAGCTGCAGCATTGTAATCCACATGGCAATCTGTGCTGTTAGCTCACCAATCTTATTTACACACTCCCCACATTCACACCTGTTTCTCCCAATATTATTTGTGTCTTGGTAACCCTCTCTGGTAATACTTCCTGTTTCCCACACACCTGCCAAATTAGCTTACACCATCCCAATAATGATAGCAAACCGACCCTGAGGGAAGTGGGTCCCAGCCCTGTTCTGGTGTGATCCATCCGGCTTGTACAGATTCCACGTCCCCCAGAGCCAGTCCCAGTGTCCCAAGAGTGTAAAGCCCCTCCCTCTTCCACAATCTTCCCAGCCACACATTCATCTGTCTTATCCTCCTACTTCTGTACTCACTGGCAAGTGGCATTGGGAGTAATCCGGAGATTACTACATTAGAGGTCCTGCTGGCTAATTTTCTACCTCGCTCTCTCCGACTGCAGGAACACGGTCCACTTTCTACCTGTGTCGTCGGTACCTCGTGGACCATAACTGCTGGCTGTTCATCCTCCCCCCTTGGAGTGGTCTGCAGCTCAGTCATTTCCCTGACCCTGGCACCAGAAAGGCAATAGACCATCCTGGGTTTACCTCTGTGGCCACAGAAGTGTCTACTTGCTCCCCTATCGAATCACCGACCACTATTGTTCTTCTAGATTTCCTACTATCCCTCTGTGCAGCTGAGACACCTGGTGCTGCCATGGGGTTGGCTCTGGCTGCACTCCCCAGATGAATGATTACCCTCCTCAGTATTCAGAACTGAATATTAGTTGGAGAGTGGGATGCACCTGGGGGTCTCCTGTACTACCCGCCTATTTCTTCTTGACTGCCTGGGGTGACCATTCCCTCGCTCCCTGCATACTCTAAAGATACAGAGTGAACACATTTATAAAAGTGCTATCTACAAAGCCCTCAACCTCACGGATGTGGCGCAGTCACCAGCAGCTGCTCAAGCTCTAAAACCCAGAGCTCAAGCTGCTGCAACTGATGATACTTCACACACACAGGTTTAACCAGGGCCCAAGAAATACCCCGCAGCTCCCACATGGAACAGGATGTGCATTCCAGGGCTTGCAGCTGCCCTGTAATTCCTCTATCTTTCAGAAACTTACTACCTAAAAAATAAAGAGTCACCAGCTTCTCACTTCCCATCTTTTGTTGTCATTTAAATAGAGCAAGGTTCATTCAAATGCTTTACTTGACCCGTATTGTCAAAAAATATTGAAGTTTTTAACTTCCCAGCACTTTCAACTAACTTTCTAGCTTTGAAAGGGAACCAAATCTCTAACCCTCACCAGCCAATCACACTCCATACCTGCTGCAGTAGGATGGGCAGGCGGTGGGATTGGAACTGACTGCATTTATATATGAACAGCTGTGTCCTCACTCTCTCCCTGTTGGGTTTGAGGACACTGTCTGAACGCTCCAGAGTGCAGCTTTCCTGCTTCATCCTTACACAATGTGAACCTTCTCCTTGTTTTACACAGCAGCTAGTAATGCTGTAAAAGGTCAGACCCTATATATCCTTCAATTGATTCTGTGTAGAGACACACAATGTAAACACCTCTGCTCCTTAACGACAGAATGTTAGTGAGCTGAGGCCAAGGCTGGAGACAGTGGGACACTATGGCAACTTTTAGATGTGTGAATGTGGAGTGAACACACAGGGAGGATACTTTCCCATCTGCTTTTGCAACAACTCAGTTCTCAGTGTGACATTGATTGTCACTGAGCGAGAACACTTGTCCCTATCTTCAAGGGGAGGAGGATTTGTTTAATCTGGGAGGTGGGGATTAACAGGAGGATGTAGTTTGGATGAGGGAACCAAATGTAATGTTTCCAAGTTTGATGACGACATGAAACTTGGTGGGAATGTGAGCCATGAGGAGGGAGTTAAGAGGCTTCAAGGTGGTTTAGACAGGTTGAGTGAACGGGTAAATACATGGCAGATGCAGAATAACGTGGGTAAGTGTGAAGTTATTCACTCCAGCAGGAAAAACAGAATGGCAGAGTATCATTTAAATGGTGATAGATTGGGAAATGTTGATGTACAAAGGGACCTGAGTGTCCTTGTATACCAATCACTGAAAGCCAGCATGAAGGTGCAGCAAGCAGTTAAGAAGGTAAATGGTATGTTGGCCTTCGTTGTGAGAGGACTTGAGTACAGGAGCAAGGATGTCTTACTGCAGCTGTACAGGGCCTTGGTGAGACCACATCTGGAGTATTGTGTGTAGTTTTGGTCTCCCTACCTAAGAAAGGATATACTTTCCATAGAGGGAGTGTAGCGAAGGTTCACCAGACTGATTCCTGGGATGACAGGATTGTTGTATGAGGAGAGATTGGGCTGACTAGACCTGTATTCATGGAGTTTAGAAGAATGAGAGGGGATCTCATTGAAACATATAAAATTCTGACAGGGATGGACAGACTGGATGCAGGGATGATGTTTCCTCTGGCTGGGGGGGTCTAGAACAAGTCTCAGGATACAGGGTAGACCATTTAGGACTGAGGTGAGGAGAAATTTCTTCACTCAGAGGATGATGAACCTGTGGAATTCTCTACCACAGAGGCTGTGGAGGCCAAGTCACTGAATATATTTAAGAAGGAAATAGATGGATTTCTGGACTCTAGAGGCGTGAAGGGGTACGGGGAGCAAGTGGGAGTACGGTGTTGAGATAGAGGATCAGCCATGATCATAATGAATGGCAGAGCAGGCTCAAAGGGCCGAATGGCCTACTACTGCTCCTAGTTTCTATGTTTCTATGTTTCTAACTCACGGTCTTCCTGTGGTGTCACAGTTTGATATTATGTCCTTTCTCGCTCAGTGACCCTGGTCTGCTTCACAATCGTCTTGACCAATAGAAACCATAGAAAAGTTAGAGCACAGAAGGACCATTCGGCCCATCTTGTCCATGCCAGCCCGAGGACACCCAAGTGCCCTTTCTAATCCCACCTTCCTGCACCTGCCCACAGCCCTGCAGCTTACAGCACTTTAGGTGCAGATCCAGGTACTTTTTAAAAGAGTTTAGAGTTTCTGCCTCTACCACCAACTTGGGCAGCGAATTCCAGACACTCACTACCCTCTGTGTAAAAAAGTTCTTCCTCATGTCCCCCCTACACCTTCTACCATCTTCCGCCTCACAATACCCCCAGTCCGATTAACAGTGACCCTGAGCTGTTCGTGCTCCTCCTCACCTGATTCAACATCAAAAACCTGAAGCATTAAAACCGCCTTTAACTTCTGAGTAACAATAATACTGACCCCCCGACAGGACCCCAATATACTACTGACACCCCCCCGACACACAGGACCTCACTATACTACTGACCCCCCCCCCGACACACAGGACCCCACTATACCACTGACCCACCCCCCCCCACACACAGGACCTCACTATACTACTGACCCCACCCCCACACACACAGGACCTCACTATACTACTGACCCCCCCACACACACAGGACCTCACTATACTACTGACCCCCCCACACACACACACAGGACCTCACTATACTACTGACCCCCCCCCGACACACAGGACCTCACTATACTACTGACCCCCCCCCACACACAAACACAGGACCTCACTATACTACTGACCCCCCCCCACACACACAGGACCTCACTATACTACTGACCCCCCCACACACACACACACAGGACCTCACTATACTACTGACCCTCCCCCACACACACACACACACAGGACCTCACTATACTACTGACCCCCCCCCCCACACACACACACACAGGACCTCACTATACTACTGACCCCCCCCCCCACACACACACACAGGACCTCACTATACTACTGACCCCCCCCCGACACACAGGACCTCACTATACTACTGACCCCCCCCCACACACACACAGGACCTCACTATACTACTGACCCCCCCCCACACACACACACACACAGGACCTCACTATACTACTGACCCCCCCCCACACACACACAGGACCTCACTATACTACTGACCCCCCCCCGACACACAGGACCTCACTATACTACTGACCCCCCCCCACACACACACACAGGACCTCACTATACTACTGACCCCCCCCCACACACACACACAGGACCTCACTATACTACTGACCCCCCCCACACACACACACACACACACAGGACCTCACTATACTACTGACCCCCCCCCACACACACACACAGGACCTCACTATACTACTGACCCCCCCCCACACACACACACACACAGGACCTCACTATACTACTGACCCCCCCCCCCACACACACACACACAGGACCTCACTATACTACTGACCCCCCCCACACACACACACACACACACACAGGACCTCACTATACTACTGACCCCCCCCACACACACACACACACACACACAGGACCTCACTATACTACTGACCCCCCCCACACACACACACAGGACCTCACTATACTACTGACCCCCCCCCACACACACACACACACAGGACCTCACTATACTACTGACCCCCCCCCACACACACACAGGACCTCACTATACTACTGACCCCCCCCCGACACACAGGACCTCACTATACTACTGACCCCCCCCCCACACACACACACAGGACCTCACTATACTACTGACCCCCCCCACACACACACACAGGACCTCACTATACTACTGACCCCCCCCCACACACACACACACACAGGACCTCACTATACTACTGACCCCCCCCCCACACACACAGGACCTCACTATACTACTGACCCCCCCCCACACACACACACACACAACACACAGGACCTCACTATACTACTGACCCCCCCCCACACACACAGGACCTCACTATACTACTGACCCCCCCCCACACACACACACACACACACACAGGACCTCACTATACTACTGACCCCCCCCACACACACACACAGGACCTCACTATACTACTGACCCCCCCCCACACACACAGACCTCACTATACTACTGACCCCCCCCCACACACACACACACACACACACAGGACCTCACTATACTACTGACCCCCCCCACACACACACACAGGACCTCACTATACTACTGACCCCCCCCACACACACACAGGACCTCACTATACTACTGACCCTCCCACACACACACACACACACACACAGGACCTCACTATACTACTGACCCCCCCCACACACACACACAGGACCTCACTATACTACTGACCCCCCCCCCACACACACAGGACCTCACTATACTACTGACCCCCCCCACACACACACACAGGACCTCACTATACTACTGACCCCCCCCCACACACACACACACAGGACCTCACTATACTACTGACCCCCCCCCACACACACACACACAGGACCTCACTATACTACTGAACCCCCCCCACACACACACACACACACACAGGACCTCACTATACTACTGACCCCCCCCCACACACACACACACACAGGACCTCACTATACTACTGACCCCCCCCCCCCCACACACACACAGGACCTCACTATACTACTGACCCCCCCCACACACACACACACAGGACCTCACTATACTACTGACCCCCCCCCCACACACACAGGACCTCACTATACTACTGACCCCCCCCCCACACACACACAGGACCTCACTATACTACTGACCCCCCACACACACACACACACACACAGGACCTCACTATACTACTGACCCCCCCCACACACACACACACACAGGACCTCACTATACTACTGACCCCCCCCCACACACACACACACAGGACCTCACTATACTACTGACCCCCCCCCACACACACACACAGGACCTCACTATACTACTGACCCACCCACACACACACAGGACCTCACTATACTACTGACCCCCCCCCACACACACACACAGGACCTCACTATACTACTGACCCCCCCCACACACACACACACACAGGACCTCACTATACTACTGACCCCCCCCACACACACACAGGACCTCACTATACTACTGACCCCCCCCACACACACACACACACAGGACCTCACTATACTACTGACCCCCCCCACACACACACACAGGACCTCACTATACTACTGACCCCCTCCACACACACAGGACCTCACTATACTACTGACCCCCCCCACACACACACAGGACCTCACTATACTACTGACCCCCCCCACACACACACAGGACCTCACTATACTACTGACCCCCCCCCCACACACACACACACAGGACCTCACTATACTACTGACCCCCCCCCCACACACTCACACACAGGACCCTCACTATACTACTGACCCCCCCCTCACACACACACACACAGGACCTCACAATACTACTACTGACCCCCCCCACACACACACACAGGACCTCACTATACTACTGACCCCCCCCCCCACACACACACAGGACCTCACTATACTACTGACCCCCCCCACACACACACACACACAGGACCTCACTATACTACTGACCCCCCCCACACACACACACACAGGACCTCACTATACTACTGACCCCCCCACACACACACACAGACCTCACTATACTACTGACCCCCCCCCCACACACACACAGGACCTCACTATACTACTGACCCCCCACACACATCACACACACACAGGACCTCACTATACTACTGACCCCTCCCACACACACACAGGACCTCACTATACTACTGACCCCCCCCACACACACACACACACAGGACCTCACTATACTACTGACCCCCCCCACACACACACACACACAGGACCTCACTATACTACTGACCCCCCCACACACACACAGGACCTCACTATACTACTGACCCCCCCCCACACACACACACACACACACAGGACCTCACTATACTACTGACCCCCCCCACAACACACACACACACACAGGACCTCACTATACTACTGACCCCCCCACACACACACACACACACAGGACCTCACTATACTACTGACCCCCCCCCCACACACACACACACAGGACCTCACTATACTACTGACCCCCCCCACACACACACACAGGACCTCACTATACTACTGACCCCCCCCCCCCACACACACACAGGACCTCACTATACTACTGACCCCCCCCACACACACACACAGGACCTCACTATACTACTGACCCCCCCACACACACACACACACACAGGACCTCACTATACTACTGACCCCCCCCCACACACACACACAGGACCTCACTATACTACTGACCCCCCCCCACACACACACACACACACAGGACCTCACTATACTACTGACCCCCCCCCACACACACACACACACACAGGACCTCACTATACTACTGACCCCCCCCACACACACAGGACCTCACTATACTACTGACCCCCCCACACACACACAGGACCTCACTATACTACTGACCCCCCCCACACACACACACACACACACAGGACCTCACTATACTACTGACCCCCCCCACACACACACAGGACCTCACTATACTACTGACCCCCCCACACACACACAGGACCTCACTATACTACTGACCCCCCCCACACACACACACACACACAGGACCTCACTATACTACTGACCCCCCCCCCACACACACACAGGACCTCACTATACTACTGACCCCCCCCCACACACACACAGGACCTCACTATACTACTGACCCCCCCCCCCACACACACACAGGACCTCACTATACTACTGACCCCCCCCCACACACACACAGGACCTCACTATACTACTGACCCCCCCACACACACACACACACAGGACCTCACTATACTACTGACCCCCCCACACACACACACACAGGACCTCACTATACTACTGACCCCCCCCCCCACACACACACAGGACCTCACTATACTACTGACCCCCCCCCACACACACACAGGACCTCACTATACTACTGACCCCCCCCCCACACACACACACACACACAGGACCTCACTATACTACTGAACCCCCCACACACACAGGACCTCACTATACTACTGACCCCCCCACACACACACACACACAGGACCTCACTATACTACTGACCCCCCCCCCACACACACACAGGACCTCACTATACTACTGACCCCCCCCCACACACACACAGGACCTCACTATACTACTGACCCCCCCCCACACACACACACACACAGGACCTCACTATACTACTGACCCCCCACACACACACACACACACAGGACCTCACTATACTACTGACCCCCCCCCACACCACACACACACAGGACCTCACTATACTACTGACCCCCCCACACACACACACAGGACCTCACTATACTACTGACCCCCCCCACACACACACACAGGACCTCACTATACTACTGACCCCCCCCACACACACACAGGACCTCACTATACTACTGACCCCCCCCACACACACACACACACAGGACCTCACTATACTACTGACCCCCCCCCACACACACACACACAGGACCTCACTATACTACTGACCCCCCCCACACACACACACAGGACCTCACTATACTACTGACCCCCCCCACACACACACACACACAGGACCTCACTATACTACTGACCCCCCCACACACACACACACACAGGACCTCACTATACTACTGACCCCCCCACACACACACACACACAGGACCTCACTATACTACTGACCCCCCCCACACACACACACACACACACAGGACCTCACTATACTACTGACCCCCACACACACACACACACAGGACCTCACTATACTACTGACCCCCCCACACACAACACACACACAGGACCTCACTATACTACTGACCCCCCCCCCCACACACACAGGACCTCACTATACTACTGACCCCCCCCACACACACACACACACAGGACCTCACTATACTACTGACCCCCCCACACACACACACACACACAGGACCTCACTATACTACTGACCCCCCCCCCACACACACAGGACCTCACTATACTACTGACCCCCCCCCACCACACACACAGGACCTCACTATACTACTGACCCCCCCACACACACACACACAGGACCTCACTATACTACTGACCCCCCCACACACACACACACACACACAGGGACCTCACTATACTACTGACCCCCCCCCCACACACACACACACAGGACCTCACTATACTACTGACCCCCACACACACACACACACACAGACCTCACTATACTACTGACCCCCCCCCACACACACACACACAGGACCTCACTATACTACTGACCCCCCCCCCCCACACACACACACAGGACCTCACTATACTACTGACCCCCCACACACACACACCACACACACAGGACCTCACTATACTACTGACCCCCCCCCCACACACACACACACAGACCTCACTATACTACTGACCCCCCCACACACACACACACACAGGACCTCACTATACTACTGACCCCCCCACACACACACACAGGACCTCACTATACTACTGACCCCCCCCCCACACACACACACACAGGACCTCACTATACTACTGACCCCCACACACACACACACACACACAGGACCTCACTATACTACTGACCCCCCACACACACACACACACACACAGGACCTCACTATACTACTGACCCCCCCCCACACACACACACACAGGACCTCACTATACTACTGACCCCCCCCACACACACACACACAGGACCTCACTATACTACTGACCCCCCCCACACACACACACACAGGACCTCACTATACTACTGACCCCCCCACACACACACACACACAGGACCTCACTATACTACTGACCCCCCCACACACACACACACACACAGGACCTCACTATACTACTGACCCCCCCCACACACACACACACAGGACCTCACTATACTACTGACCCCCCCCACACACACACACACACAGGACCTCACTATACTACTGACCCCCCCCCACACACACACACACAGGACCTCACTATACTACTGACCCCCCCACACACACACACAGGACCTCACTATACTACTGACCCCCCCCCACACACACACACACAGGACCTCACTATACTACTGACCCCCCCACACACACACACGACACACACACAGGACCTCACTATACTACTGACCCCCCCCCCCACACACAGGACCTCACTATACTACTGACCCCCCCACACACACACACACACAGGACCTCACTATACTACTGACACCCCCACACACACACACAGGACCTCACTATACTACTGACCCCCCCACACACACACAGGACCTCACTATACTACTGACCCCCCCCCACACACACACACACACACAGGACCTCACTATACTACTGACCCCCCCCCCCCACACACACACACACAGACCTCACTATACTACTGACCCCCCCACACACACAGGACCTCACTATACTACTGACCCCCCCACACACACACACACACAGGACCTCAATATACTACTGACCCCCCCCCACACACACACAGGACCTCACTATACTACTGACCCCCCCACACACACACACACAGGACCTCACTATACTACTGACCCCCCCCACACACACACACACACACAGGACCTCACTATACTACTGACCCCCCACACACACACACACAGGACCTCACTATACTACTGACCCCCCCCCCCCACACACACAGGACCTCACTATACTACTGACCCCCCCCCCCCACACACACAGGACCTCACTATACTACTGACCCCCCCACACACACACACACAGGACCTCACTATACTACTGACCCCCCCCCACACACACACACACAGGACCTCACTATACTACTGACCCCCCCCACACACACACACACAGGACCTCACTATACTACTGACCCCCCCCCACACACACACACACACAGGACCTCACTATACTACTGACCCCCCCACACACACACACAGGACCTCACTATACTACTGACCCCCCCCCCCACACACACAGGACCTCACTATACTACTGACCCCCCCCACACACACACACAGGACCTCACTATACTACTGACACCCCCCACACACACACAGGACCTCACTATACTACTGACCCCCCCACACACACACACACACAGGACCTCACTATACTACTGACCCCCCCCCACACACACACACACACAGGACCTCACTATACTACTGACCCCCCCCACACACACACACACACAGGACCTCACTATACTACTGACCCCCCCACACACACACAGGACCTCACTATACTACTGACCCCCCCCCACACACACACACACACAGGACCTCACTATACTACTGACCCCCCCCCCACACACACACACACACAGGACCTCACTATACTACTGACCCCCCCCCCACACACACACACACACAGGACCTCACTATACTACTGACCCCCCCCCCCACACACACACACACAGGACCTTACTATACTACTGACCCCCCCCCACACACACACACACACAGGACCTCACTATACTACTGACCCCCCCCCACACACATACAGGACCTCACTATACTACTGACCCCCCCACACACACACAGGACCTCACTATACTACTGACCCCCCCCCACACACATACAGGACCTCACTATACTACTGACCCCCCCACACACACACAGGACCTCACTATACTACTGACCCCCCCACACACACACACACACAGGACCTCACTATACTACTGACCCCCTTGCACACACACACAGGACCTCACTATACTACTGACCCCCACACACACAGGACCTCACTATACTACTGACCCCCCCCCACACACACAGGACCTCACTATACTACTGACCCCTCCACACACACACACACACACAGGACCTCACTATACTACTGACCCCCCCCACACACACACACAGGACCTCACTATACTACGACCCCCCCCCACACACACACACACAGGACCTCACTATACTACTGACCCCCCCACACACACACACAGGACCTCACTATACTACTGACCCCCCCCCACACACACACACACAGGACCTCACTATACTACTGACCCCCCCACACACACACACACACACAGGACCTCACTATACTACTGACCCCCCCACACACACACAGGACCTCACTATACTACTGACCCCCCCCCCACACACACACAGGACCTCACTATACTACTGACCCCCCCCCACACACACACACACACAGGACCTCACTATACTACTGACCCCCCCCCCACACACACACACACAGGACCTCACTATACTACTGACCCCCCCCCCACACACACACACACAGGACCTCACTATACTACTGACCCCCCCCCCACACACACACAGGACCTCACTATACTACTGACCCCCCCCCCACACACACACACACACAGGACCTCACTATACTACTGACCCCCCCCCACACACACACAGGACCTCACTATACTACTGACCCCCCCCCCCCACACACACAGGACCTCACTATACTACTGACCCCCCCCCCCCACACACACAGGACCTCACTATACTACTGACCCCCCCCCCCACACACACACACACACACACACAGGACCTCACTATACTACTGACCCCCCCCACACACACACACACAGGACCTCACTATACTACTGACCCCCCCCTCACACACACACACACACAGGACCTCACTATACTACTGACCCCCCCCCCACACACACACACACACAGGACCTCACTATACTACTGACCCCCCCCCCACACAAACACACACACAGGACCTCACTATACTACTGACCCCCCCCACACACACACACACACAGGACCTCACTATACTACTGACCCCCCTCCACACACACACACACAGGACCTCACTATACTACTGACCCCCCCAGACACACACACACACACACAGGACCTCACTATACTACTGACCCCCCCCACACACACAGGACCTCACTATACTACTGACCCCCCCACACACACACACACACACACACAGGACCTCACTATACTACTGACCCCCCCACACACACACACACACACACACAGGACCTCACTATACTACTGACCCCCCCCCACACACACACACACAGGACCTCACTATACTACTGACCCCCCCCCCACACACACACACACACAGGACCTCACTATACTACTGACCCCCCCCCCCCCCCCCCCACACACACAGGACCTCACTATACTACTGACCCCCCCACACACACACAGGACCTCACTATACTACTGACCCCCCCCCACACACACACACACACAGAACCTCACTATACTACTGACCCCCCCCCACACACACACACACACAGGACCTCACTATACTACTGACCCCCCCCCCACACAAACACACACACAGGACCTCACTATACTACTGACCCCCCCCCACACACACACACACACAGGACCTCACTATACTACTGACCCCCCCCCACACACACACACACAGGACCTCACTATACTACTGACCCCCCCCCACACACACACACACACAGGACCTCACTATACTACTGACCCCCCCCCACACACACACACACAGGACCTCACTATACTACTGACCCCCCCCCACACACACACACACACAGGACCTCACTATACTACTGACCCCCCCCCACACACACACACACAGGACCTCACTATACTACTGACCCCCCCCACACACACACACACACAGGACCTCACTATACTACTGACCCCCCCCCACACACACACACACAGGACCTCACTATACTACTGACCCCCCCCCCACACACACACACACACAGGACCTCACTATACTACTGACCCCCCCACACACACACACACAGGACCTCACTATACTACTGACCCCCCCCCCACACACACACACACACAGGACCTCACTATACTACTGACCCCCCCACACACACACACACACACAGGACCTCACTATACTACTGACCCCCCCCCACACACACACACACAGGACCTCACTATACTACTGACCCCCCCCCACACACACACACACACAGGACCTCACTATACTACTGACCCCCCCCCACACACACACACACAGGACCTCACTATACTACTGACCCCCCCCCACACACACACACACACAGGACCTCACTATACTACTGACCCCCACACACACACACAGGACCTCACTATACTACTGACCCCCCCACACACACACACACACACACAGGACCTCACTATACTACTGACCCCCCCACACACACACACACAGGACCTCACTATACTACTGACCCCCCCCCCCACACACACACAGGACCTCACTATACTACTGACCCCCCCCCCACACACACACACACAGGACCTCACTATACTACTGACCCCCCACACACACACAGGACCTCACTATACTACTGACCCCCCCCCACACACACACACACACACAGGACCTCACTATACTACTGACCCCCCCCCCCACACACACACACAGGACCTCACTATACTACTGACCCCCCACACACACACACACACAGGACCTCACTATACTACTGACCCCCCCCCACACAAACACACACACAGGACCTCACTATACTACTGACCCCCCCACACACACACACAGAGGACCTCACTATACTACTGACCCCCCCCACACACACACACACAGGACCTCACTATACTACTGACCCCCCCCCCCCCACACACACAGGACCTCACTATACTACTGACCCCCCCACACACACACACAGAGGACCTCACTATACTACTGACCCCCCCCACACACACACACACAGGACCTCACTATACTACTGACCCCCCCCCCCCACACACACAGGACCTCACTATACTACTGAACCCCCCACACACACACACACACACAGGACCTCACTATACTACTGACCCCCCCACACACACACACACACAGAACCTCACTATACTACTGACCCCCCCCCCCCACACACACAGGACCTCACTATACTACTGACCCCCCCCCCACACACACAGGACCTCACTATACTACTGACCCCCCCACACACACACAGGACCTCACTATACTACTGACCCCCCCACACACACACACACACAGGAACCTCACTATACTACTGACCCCCCCACACACACACACACACAGGACCTCACTATACTACTGACCCCCCCACACACACACACACACAGAACCTCACTATACTACTGACCCCCCCACACACACACACACACACAGGACCTCACTATACTACTGACCCCCCCCCCCCACACACACAGGACCTCACTATACTACTGACCCCCCCACACACACACACACACACACACAGGACCTCACTATACTACTGACCCCCCCCCCACACACACACACACAGGACCTCACTATACTACTGACCCCCCCCCCACACACACACACACACAGGACCTCACTATACTACTGACCCCCCCCCCACACACACACACACACAGGACCTCACTATACT